>NW_026943820.1:15316291-15451291 GCF_035594765.1 Anolis carolinensis
GAATAGTACAGATAACGCTATCACAGGCCTTAAGGATTTTAAACTGCAACTTTTGTTCCAGGAATATCAGGTTCCACATTTATTCAGCAAATGTTTGAACACATCTGTTTACTTTGATCCTGTAATTTTCCTCAAGCATCTCTAACTCATATGACTTGATTATGTCCTGGACATATCCTTTTGACAAAAGGTTATCAACTGAATTAATGTTCTTTTCCAACAATCTCTGGATTTTATGGACTTACATGTGTTCCTGAACTACTTGCACACATCTTGGAAATAATTTGTGCTCTTTCAGTAATTAAAACATATTGCAACACAAAAAGAGAAATGTTCATTTTCTATTAATCTGTGGATAGTGTACTCATAACTGTATCAACATTTCACCATGAACTCTACATGGATATATGTTTGGCCATCCTTTTGGAAAGTTTATGCATAACTGGTTTCTTATTTTTTCTATTTATTCTCTGCCTGTTTATTCTTTTTAATTAATTTAGTTTCATTCCCAATTTTGTTTTTCTTAATTTTAAAAATATATAATTTAATATATAATTTTATACATATATATATGACCCCTGTAAAAAGGGCCAATCAAGAGAGAAAATTTTTTCCAGCTAGAACTTATCTACATTTTCCTAGAAGATTCATTTGGAAGCATAGGCATTTTGTCACTGATCCGCAGCATCTAAACACAAAGATGTTGCAAGCAAAAGTGGGACTATTTGTAGTTCTCACTGACAAACAAAACTGTCCATCAAATATTCCATGCAAATGTAACCTATTTACCTGTGTTTCTTTTTAATGTCAGCAAAAACCTGGACATGTTCTGCGCCAATTTGCTTCCGGTATCTCAATAAGTCACCAGCACAAGCATTCAGAATCCCTTCATCCGCCACATGAGAAAAAACAAAGCCTTCAGCTCTAATAAAGTCGAGATCTGTGAACAGTAATAAACCAAGATTACTATAATAAACCTGAATGATAACCAGGCAGGAACAGTCAATCACAGTTAGTTACTAGACAATGCCAAACACAGAATGGGATTTTATGAAAGACCAGTAGCGCATTCGCAGGTTGATTCTCATTCTTGATGTTTGTTTCCTCACTCTGCACAAGACATTATCTTAACTTACCTTTCAAGCTTGTTCTAAAGAAAACAAATGTACTCTTCCCACAGCCTTCCTTCTGATTCTAGAAAAGTGCATTTCAGAATTGACAACAAAGATACTACCCTTTCTTGCTTGTCTAATGGCATTTGCCGTTAAAAAGTATTCCTAAGATAAGGTAGATGGGGAAGGAGAGAAGCAAGGATCTGTATACCTGAAGAAACCTTCAATACAGGAAAGCCTATTCTAACACCTGTTGGGATTATTCATGTTCAGGCATCACCGTCCTTCGTTGGCAGACCATTTATACAATCCAGGTTAACTTGCTGCTCCGATTTGTTAATAAAACAAATTGCGCACTGTTATACTGTGTCTCAAGTCTAAGGTGTTTGCAAACTGTACATCTCACCTACACAACTAGATGTGGAACTTCTGAACTGCACTGAATGGCTATTTTCTGTTGCAACACATTAACCCACTCCCTCAAGAACCCTCTCGGGATTTTTACACATTTTAAAACAAAGGTTTTTAAAAAATACATAAAGCAGATTGGAAATTTATCCAGATGACTGTTTCCTGCCATCAGCATCTCTTCAAGTTTTCTGGCAGGGAATTTGCCCTGATTTATGACCTGAAATGATTTCAAGGACAGAACCTGAGACCTATAAGCAAGCATAAAACTACAATTTCTCCATCCTGGTACATATGGGATCAAACTATGGCTTGGCTTGACATTATTAGTATGATACTCTAGCCAAGGGAACTAACCAGCTTACTATTCACCACATGTGCAAGGAGATGCAGATCACAAAGAACTAGGAACTATGCAGTCCTCCAGATGCAGCTGGATTGCCAACACAGTAAATGGTGAGGAATGCTGGTATGGCAGTTCAATAGCATCTGGAGGGGCACATGATTCACACTCCTACACAGCATTCAACTTTATGCCATTTATGCTAATTGTTCTATCAAATAATTTGGTATGAATCAGTAAGATTAGGAACACAAGAAGCTAACCCAGATGTGGTGACACAAACATGATCAAAAAGATAGCAAAATGATAACTGCAGTGCAGAAAGCGTCTATATTTGTATCTTTATCACCTCCGTAAATGTTCCCAAGACTCAGTAATATGCATCATGTTGTGCAGCCCCAAACAGATGCAGTTAATTAAGTCAGGATCTACACTCAGGAAATTATGCACCACTGAAGAACACATGGTACACCTGTTAATAATGAAGCAGTTGTGAACAAAGATCAGCAAACCATTTCACAGACATGGGGAAAACTCTGCAGCTTCTCACGGAAAACAAGCATCAAGAAATAATGCGGTTCTAGCCAAGATAGTGACATAATTGAGTTTCAATCATTAAAAAACCCAAGATACAGCGCTGAAAAGCAATCCCTCAAATTAAGAAACAAAAAAGGAAATACTGAACTCTGACAGTTTAAAGAATAAACAGGTCACAGATACTACCGTATATACTCATGTATAAGTCACTTGAATAGTATCAATTCTGAATGATGCCATGTGAACTTAAGCAGTTCAAAAACATAGAGCTTAGGCAGCTACAAGGAAATCAGGGGTCTGGGTTTTTTTTTTTTCAAAGCAAATTTTACCAGAGTAGTAGTTTTACACTGAGACATGTACAGTCATGAAAATGGACTTTGCCTGCCAGTAAACCAGACAGCAGAAAAGTCTTTAAAATGCCGTTTTTACTTGGAACTTTCCAAACATAAATCACCGCTCAATAAAGATCTACTCATAAAAATGTTCTCATTAAAAGTAAGAAACCCTCCATCAAAATTTTAAGATCCAATTTAAGCTGGTAGTAGTAAGTCAAGAGTAACTCTCTCATGAGACAGATTTACATTAGATTTTTAATTTCTAAACATGGTTTTCCAATCTAAGAATGATACAACATCAGCTAAAGAAAGCATTGAACTGTTCACCAGATATTATAACAGCTTGTCCATTAACTGATCTCTCTCCACCTTTGACTTTTTTTTGTCCAGCACACATTGCAACCATGCACACAGTTTTGCTGTGTGCCCTTGTGCAATATAATTGGCTCTAAATCAGTGGTTCTCAACCTGTGGATCCCAAGGTGTTTTGGACTACCACTCCCAGAAATCCCAACCAGTTTACCAGCTGTTAGGATTTCTGGGAGTTGAAGGCCAAAACATTTTGTTTTAGTTTGTATATACTGTATCTGATAAACCCTCAACAGAGATAAGGGTTGGAGTGGACATAACAAGCCATCATGCAGACTCCACTCATCTTCAGTGTCTATCACTTTTTCTGTTCTTGTCAGCTTTAACCATGTTTAGTTACATATATAGTGTTGAAAGCAATGGTCAACACTGAAAAGGTTGCATCTTAAGTAAAGTGTGCCAGCCTGCTTGAGTTGGTTCAGCATAAACCATGATTAGCATTTATGAACATATATTGAACACATCTGGGCCACACAAGTCACTTAGAAATTAGAGGAAAGCCTAAAACAAAACTAGAAGTCTAGACATCCACTTTTTATTTTAAAACATGCTTTTAAAAATGTAATAATTCACTTTAAAATTAATTGCATCTTCTGGAGGCTACTGGGATAAACAAGTCATCATTTTATTACTGGAAAATAGGTGGTCCAAGGGAATCAAGGTAGGCATTGAAGGCCACAAAACACCCTGCAACTCCAGAGCTGTACTTTGCTCAAACAAGTGCTAAATCTGAATTAAATGTTGATTTGCAAATCCTAATTTTTCAGGAAGCTTGCATTGTATTTACAATGGGCCTAAATGACTGTGTGGTTAGCTGCAAGAAGAGAAGGGACTGTTCTAAATGGAGTTTGTGGTTAGAAGAGGTAGAGAGCGGATAATAATGTTTGTTAGTTTATTCATGCTTAGAAGTTTTGCAGCTGCCTGTGTCTAGGTGTGTTTACTCAAAAGTAAGTCTCTTGGGTTCAACTGAATTTACATCTGACTCGATTTGCATAGGATCAGGCTCCTAGGAATATGTGAATTACTAGAAATCTGTACATAATTCCAAGTTATTGGAAACTGTAGTGGTGCTGAAAATATATTTGGAGGTCAATTTAATTCAAAATAAATGAAGACTATAAAGTATTATCCCAAGGCACACAAGGGGGAACATTTTCTAAAAGCATAGGAAAAAAATTAAGAACAAAGGAGGAAATATGTTTGAAATTATAGAGTGAATCTTAATATGAAGATATATCTGCTGTCTAATCAATTCTCCTTATTGACTAAGGATCCTAGTTGCTTAAGTAAACCAAAGCATTCATCTGCAGCAATGAAGGACAAAAAAATAGCATTATTGCTTTTTGAGAATAAAATAGAATATGAAAAAATAGTGCCAATCTAGGAAACAGATGTTAGGTATAATAGATGATTCATCTGTCACAGTTTGCATCACAATACATTAAAGGGATTGTATAAAGTAATGTATGCTTTCAATATTAATCATCCAGCATTCTAGAATGTAATACAGAAATGAAATGCTGAAACTTCCAAAACCGGATTCCAGCAGGCTAAAAACAAGGCTATGTTGGCATAATTTGTATTATTAATGCAGAAGCAATAAAAAGTTCACTGTTTTTCTTTGTTTTTGTTTGAAATACTGTTTTGAATGAGTCTTCTGAGGCTGTGAGTGATAATGGAGGGATCAGGAGAGAAAGAGAGAACCCTCGCGAGAAGGGCTCGTTGGAAGATTTATACAGGAAGAGAATCAGGGAGATTGATGAGGAGTCTTCTGAGGAAGATTCATGTGGGGACTTGGGAGGGGATCTTGAGCTGGAAATGGATGCTGAGGAACCAGTGGTGACAGAGGAAGTTGGCATAGATTGGGCACGGGCTCCGGAGGATCTTGGGGAGGAATCTGGGTCCATGGATGCTGTAAATGCTGGAGAGGCTTGGGTATCTTCAGAAGCAGATCCCACATGGTCTGCCTGGAGGAATGAGGGTAGTTCCACAGGTGTGGATTGGGTGTGGGCAGGATGATCTTGATTCCGATGAGGAGTTTGGGATGCCTGATCCAAGGGTGTTGGCTGTTTGGAGCTCAGATTCTGATGAGGAGTTTGGGACACCTGATCCAAGGGCGTTAGAGGTTTGGATGCCCAAGGAAACCTAAATAAATTGGGGATGTTGGGTCACTATGCTTTGTGTGTGGCAAGGTGTTGCTGGGCGCCATTGGGTTTCCTGTACGTGATTCTGAAGACTGGCTTGTGACTTTGCAACAGATGTAAGTTTAAGCCGGGTTATTCTGCAACGGAGGGCTGGAATTGTGTGGGTTTCCCTGGACTGCACTGTTATTACTATTTCGCATTAGCTGCTGTTCGCCTCCGTTGTCTTGGCTCTTTGTGCCATTCCATGATGTGGACCTTCTTGTGACGACTTCACCCCTTGGACCGGAACTCAACTCGGCTTATATCTTCGCTCCCAAACTTGGCTTGGCGTCGTCCATCTTTGTGGCTGTCTACTGTTGCTGACTACTGGCTTTGTTTCCGACCCTGACACATTCTCCTTATCCCGACTTCGGACCAGCTTGACTACGTTACAGCGTTTTGCTCCTTTAACTCCTGGCTCGGTGTTTGTCTATGCAGCGGTTTGCCGTTAACTCTTCATTGTCTTCCAGTTTCGCTTGTCTTTGTCGCTCACAGCAAAGAGCTTTTTAGCCCGGTTTGGGTTCCTGTTTCAGTTTGGAATCGCTGTTGTACTTCTGGGTTTTGGGAAAGTTTTTGGGGCTTCATAACTGTTTGCCTTTGTTTGTTTTGTCATTTTAAGCCCGCTTTGAGCTTTTGGTCTGAGTTCACATTATGTTTAATCCGGATTATATCTCTGGTTAATCCGGATTATATGACCATTAATGCTTTTGGCGTTTTTCTTGCTTTGACTGCCTAATTACACTGGAGATTAAGTGTTTCAAGTCTCTGTTAATTTACTGAACTATTTTTGGACTATTACTTTAATAAACTATATTTTGGCTCTCAGTTGATGTCTGACCTTTGACAAATACATTAATGAGGCAAAGTTTAAATTACTTTTTCAGGCCACAGGATTGATAAATGGCATACACAACTCTTTGCAATGTACTTAAGAATACTATCCCCCCCACCCCTTTGAATGAGGCAAGTCACTATTATACCTCTATTAGTGAATAGCTGGAAAACAATAAACATGCCAACTACACACGAATGAACCCAAATCTAAGATGGCCACTGGCTTAGAGGCGTTCTTTTTAAGATTAGGTTAATTTGCTCTTAAGTGAACTTCATTAATTCCACAAAGGTGTAATAGTTCATTACATTACATTACTATGATATCCTGAGGTACAACTGAATTAGATGAGCAACTATAATGAGTTAAAATTACCTCTTGTACCATTTTACTGGGCTAAAAAGGAGAAATCCATCAATGGGTATTTATCATAAAGACATATAGAGCAATGGCCAAAATGGTTTGGGAAGTAAGATCATCCTACAACAGAATCAGAACTTAAAGTATTAATCCCAATTTTGGGTTTTCCTGATCTTATTTAACTATAGTTCCCACAAGTTTGGGCACTTGGTCATGTTCATATAATATAATACATAAATGTGGGGATCCAAAATTAGAACCATTTGGAATAGAAACTGTTCAGAAATGATATGAAGTAGGGTACCCTAGACAAGACTGTTTCCTATGTCTAACTTTCTAAGCCATCTTCAGAACCACTTATGTTTCTTCCTATAGCAATGTTAATATCATGAATAGATGCAGAATTTAAAGATACAGTACAAAGTGGTTTGCATTACCCTTGTTGAAGGTAACCATGCTTATCATTAATACTTGTTTGGATAAAATGGTGTACTAAGGTTAGTTCTGAAAAGGAAGGGGAGGAATAATTCACATGTAGCAGGGAAGAGAGATATCATCTGTTGTAGATGGGTGAAATATTTCTTTCCTGGACTTTTAAAAGCTAACATATATCTCAACAGCAGAAAAAAGGGGACAAATGTGGAGGAACAACAATAAAAGGAGGAGGAGGAGAGGAGGCAGCCCTCAAGATGGTACTAGAATACAATTTATTTTATGAAGACTGCCCAGTGTATTCATAGGTCTTCCTCAGGATTAGCTTGATTTTAAGTGTGCTGCTTTTGCTGAGCTACAATTAGGCCTATTCTACACTGCCATATAATCCAGATAATCAGAACAGATAATCCACATTATCTGCTTTGAACTGGATTGTCTGAGTCTACATCACCATATAATCCAGTTCAAAGCAGATAATCTAGATTTTCTCTAGCAATGTAGAAGGGGCCTTCGACAATTCATTCAAGGGAAGTTTCTAGTCAAAACGTGTTAGACATTTCTTACAAAAAGAAATACATTTTTCTAGCATCAACAGGAGGCCACTTTTTCTTTGCTCTTTAAGTATTCTAACTTCAACTCCCTGCTTCCAAGGACGGCTTACTGAGGGAGTTTACATTATGTAAGGAATATAAAATCCACCTTGGTTTTGCAGAAATGTTGTATAAACTGAGGCAGTCAAAAATCTAAGCAATCTGCTCATCAACATGGTATGTGCAACTCTAGTGTGGAAAACAATCTCAAGCCACCTTGCTTACCTGCCGCAAGAGCGACTGCCACAGCCTGCTGATTTGCAGCACACAGAATCTGCACGCCAACTGGGAGAAGAGGGACTGTCTGTTTCACGGTGGCACAAATGACAGCCATGGCTGCAGTAATTTCTGCACCAACGCGGACTGCATATGGCCGGTCGTGCATATTTTCTACAATTAAACCGTCCTGTGAGAATTAATATAGAGTAAGCCTGTTAAAATTACAAAAGCTGCTGAAAAACAGTCAGCTTTAAAAATAGTAGACAGATTTGGAAATAAAGCTCAAGGAATTACTAGGCATTGTAAAGCAAGAAGTGGAATGGATATAATGCAGAGTCTGACTGAATCAAGCCAAAAAGGCTTCAGAAAAAACTCATCAATATAACTTTAGTCCAAATTTATGATTCTACTACAGAAAAGAAAGACGACCTTTTAAAAATTCCTGAAACAAAGATCAAGATTGAGCTCTCCTTTCAACTGAGATGATTAAAATGAGGCTGTTGTAGTTTGGCCACAATGTGGTAAAATATGGTTCACAAAAAAGACAACAATGCTTGGTAACAGATAAAGTAATAGGAAAAGAGAAAGATGCATAGATTCAATCAAGGAAGCCATGGCCCTTAGGGCCCTTCCACACAGCTACAAAACCCAGAATATCAAGGCAGAAAATCCCACAATATGTGCTTTGAATTGGGATATTTAAGTACACAATGCCATATATTCCAGTTCAAAGCAGATAATCTGGGATTTTATTCAGCAGTGTGGAAGGGACCTAAGTCTAAAAGTCTTGATCAAGGCTGCTGCTGCCAGGACGACTTTGTGGTCTCTTATTCACAGGATCACCATAAGTTTAAGTCCACTTCATGGCAACAAAAAATTAATCCAATATTTTAACTTCTAGCTTGTTGTAAATCAAGTACCAAATTTCCCAATTCAATTTAACAGAAAAGCAAAAGTTGTGAAGACATTTAAGATTAAAGCAGCCAGCTGCCAAGGAATGAGGAAGTGAGAAAATGTAGAATGAAGGCAAAACTATGTTTTTATTACAATATGTCAAGCGAAGAGATGACTGTCCAAACCAAGTCACACCTGACTTGTCTCTTATCAGCCCAAACACACATGCATTTTAAAATCACACAATGAGACACACACATTTCATTTGCTTTATTTATCCTCAGATGAAAGAGATGTGTGTGTATATATTGTCCGATTTTAAAATTACAACCTCCAAATTACAAAATTAGGAGCTCTGCAAGGAAACATAGCCTCCTGACCCTGGTTTCAGCCTATTTGTGCTAGACTAGAATTAATTACAATTTTGATATCATCTGCTTAAAATGGCAGACTATTTTAGCAAAAACCATTAAAAGCTTTATCTTATGAAATCAAACAAATGAAAAATTAGGAAGTCAACTAAAAGAACTCTCTGCCCCGGAGTGTGGTGGAGGCTCCTTCTTTGGAGGCTTTTAAGCAGAGTCTGGATGGGCATCTGTCAGGGGTGCTTTGAATGTGATTTTGCTGCTTCTTGGTAGGGGGTTGGACTGGATGGCCTATGAGGTCTCTTCCAATTCTATGATTCTATGAAATTTTTAGGTTTTGATTTTAACCATTAGCTTATGAAAGCTTATGCTATCAAGTTTGTTTTTTCCATTTCTAAAGTGTTACAAGATTCTTTTGCAAGCTAAAATTCTAGACAGCAAACGGTCATTTTCAAAATCTCTTTAATTTCAGGTGAAACTTTTAAGAATTATTTTTTAAAAAAATTAAAAGTAAAATGACAGCGTCTGACTTATTCCTTAGAGAAGACCCAGTGGGTACTATTTACAGACATAAAAGCCTTAATACACCATAAAGAACAAATTAGAAAGTGAATGGAAATTAATCTGTAAGAATCAAGCCTCTTTCCCTTATCTAAGACATATAATTTATATTTTTTAGCATTTTAAAGCATGAAACCACCCCACATAATGCTCTTCAGATCCAACCCTGGACTACCAAACTTAGCTCTGTCTACTGAATATTGTTTAAAAAATATTTTGAAATGTGAGACTCCTGAGTTTTCTCATGTAGTATGTTGGATCAAATTCGGCAAGCAAACGTCTCAATGTGCAAGATTGTGGGGTTTATATTTTATCATTGAAATTACACTTTCTACATCTTTTTCCATCCTCTGAATCTATTTTGATGCCTTACATTATGCCACAGAGTATGGCTCTGTACTATTAGGCAGTCAACTAAAAGAGTAGAATAGAAAAAACTGATATGGAAATTTGAGTTTAAACCCATAACAAAGCACATTTTATACTATAATTTAGCCAGATTAAGAGCATACAAAGTTCTTAAAAACCTTTTTTTTGCTGAAACTGAATAGTTTATCTTTCACATTGCACACTGAATTAATTTGGCCATCTCTCAAGCGACTACATTTCTATTATTTCCATTGTGTTTTTGTTTGTGCAAAGCATAACAACAGCAATCAAGTGTTCTTAATATGAATATTTGTGCTCACATCCCTATTCCAAACAGCAAAATGCTTGTCTAACCCCCCAAAAAATCACATCAGCCACCTATTATGGGTGGGAAGAGCTTTTCAAGTTATTGTAGGAAAAGGGGGTCTTAAAAGCCCCAGAGCGCGTTCAAAAGCTACAGCTAAAAATAAACCCTATCACTTTTCAATGTACAAAGTACTTTACCATTTTTATCAAACTTATTAAATATGACAAGAAAATGAGAGGAACTAGATTAGAGAAGCGTGGAGGACAAAGGGATAATTATTTCTTTCATTTCCCACATAAATAGGCTTGGGATGATCAGGACTCAGAGACAGAGGGCCAATCAGCTGCACATCACACAATCAAGAATTATTTCCAGTCCACATGGACCAGACACACCAAGAGACAGAGCTTGTGTTGCACCAAAGGACTGACCAAAACTCCACACAAAAAGAAACATTTTTAATGAAGCATGTCCTTGTTTTCTAGATGCCATTAGTAATCCTTGATTGTTCGCGCGGTCCTTAATATAACTTCCTTCTGAATCACAGACAACAAAATAAATATCCTCTTTATTATTAATGGACAAAATTATAGCTCCAGTACTCTGAAATTATCTTTTGTCAAAACTAGTATGTTGTTACTAGAATCAAGAGATATCAGCTCTGAATACGACAAATCGCTTTTGGTGAAGTCTGGTTTTCTTGGAAGGCGTTAAACAGACTGAACATTAAACAGATATATAAACCCCACTTGCCGAGTTTCCAACAGACCTCACAACCTCCGAGGATGCCTGCCATAGATGTGGGCAAAAAGTCAGAAGAGAATGCATCTGGAACATGGTCATACAGCCAAGAAAACCCACAGCAACCCAGACTGCGTTCTGTTACCACGAGATGCAGAGCTAATCTTAAGCATTGGGGCTATAAAGTGGAGTCCATGACATGCGAGTGTGGAGAAGAGCAAACCACAGACCACTTACTACAATGCAGTCTGAACCCTTCCACATGCATAATGGAGGACCTTCTTATAGTCACACAAGAGGCACTCGAAGTGGCCAGCTTCTGGTCAAAGGAAATTTAATATAATGCCAAGTTTTTAACTTTGTGGTTCTTTAAACATAACTGCATTCTCAATTTGCTTCTGACATGATAAATACAATCTCTGAATAAAAACTAAGATACCATTTGATCAAATATTTGAGGAAAGTAAACATTATGTCCTTGGTATCTGGTTTTCCCCACAATACACGACTGTGTGACTAATGATAATGATTGGCTAGTTTTAAAATCAACAACTAGGGACACATAACTACAAAGAAAATGTTTTTTGTGAACAACTCACCAAGCACAACTCGGCATATTGATCACTGAGAGAGTGTGACTTGCCCATCACCTAATGGGTTTACAAGCAGGGATTCAAACCATATTTTCCAGTGTATTTTCAATACTCAAATCACTAGCTCTTTACAGAAACTAAATTCCCCGCAAAAAGAACCATCCACTTACCCCTGCTACAATATAATATGATAGTATGACATAATACCAGAACTTAGCAGGAGCAATGAAACTCCTTTTTTTACACTGTGCAAAAACATTTAGGAATATGTTTGTTAGGTTAATCTCATTATCCTACTTAACTATCAAGGTTCTTTAGTCTAGCACTCTAGTTCGGATGCCTGGTAAAATGATGATAGTTCAAAGAACACCCCCTTCTGCAGCCCAGCAGGAAATATATATTCTAAGACAGTGGTTCTTAACCTGTGAGTCCCCAGGTGTTTTGGCCTTCAACTCCCAGAAATCCTAGCAGCTGGTAAATTGGCTGGGATTTCTGGGAGTTGTAGGTCAAAACACCTGGGGACCCACAGGTTGAAAACCACTGTTTTAAGGTATAATATATGCACATGTGCATTCATAAGGTTTAGTTAATAGAGAAAAGAGAGTGGATCTTTCTGTAGCTGCAATAGCACACTTCTGCAAAAAGAGTAGGTTCCCCAAACTAATCCCAGGGTATGTTAAACTACAAAGAAAGTTAAATACAAAATACGCATATGTACATGTCCTTATACATGCACACATAATTTTGAGAATGAACATGCTTGGTATTGCTGTGGAAAAACAGAAGTGATAACTGGAGAAAATGAAGTTTCCTAGAATGGGGTGCAGCTGATTGACATGTATGTACCATATTTTAACACATGTTTGACTTGTCTTCAATGCTCATCCTCATGAAGTTAGCATCTTAAAAAGAATAAAAGAGGATAACCAACTTGTAGCAATTGTATTAGGTTGCTATTTTGCTGTATGGAGCAGTACATTGTTCTGTCAGTTCTAAATTACTACCTGTCAACTTCAATGATGGTGACCCATGGTATTAGCAAATGAAAAGGAAGACTTTTCTTTTCATGTTCATCATAATTTTTTAATGAAAACCTTAGAAGACAATGTGGCACAACACCAAGGCACTATCAGAACCTGAGAGTGCAAGGTGTCTGATGTTTAACTACAGACATTTATGCCAAAATGTTCAGCGAGATAAAAGCAGTAAAGCTTGTAGGCTCTCCCATTCTCTGCCACTGCCTTTATAAAATTTGAAAGCAGTATCTAGCAAAATTGAGCGAGTTCTAAACCCCTCTGAATCTGTCACTGCACATAATCTTGTCATGGCAATTTTGATTGTGTTTGGCAAAACATGCATAGAGCAGCTACAATTTTTCAGCA
The DNA here is from genome assembly GCF_035594765.1 of Anolis carolinensis. Lineage (NCBI taxonomy): Eukaryota > Metazoa > Chordata > Lepidosauria > Squamata > Anolidae > Anolis > Anolis carolinensis. The sequence goes on from NW_026943820.1 coordinate 15,329,227, forward strand.
CAGATGGCATCATGTCTGAGCATTCACTTGTTTTCATTAATATGCTCCAGCATTATAAATCTTCCATATTTATTATGTTCTTTTAAAAAAGAATCACTAATGCATCAAACAAGCTACCTTCTTTTTATAAAAAAACCCCCTGAAGATTTGCTTTCATCAGTCATGTCTGCATACCACTTTGAAACAGGGAGATGTACTAGCAATCCTTTCGATTCCACTTCACTGTTCAGCAAATTTTTAAAGGCGCTATAGAAGAGTTATAGCTACAAAAAAGGCATTGATAGATAGACCAATCACATTAATGTAGATTCCCCTCAAATCAATGGAAATACAGCTCTGTTAAAAGTTTGAAAGTAATCTATAGAAATAATACCAAATGAAACCAAAGATCTACAGTGGAGCAACAGTTTTACCATAATGAAATATATTGTCATAAAACAGTAAGCAAGCTTTGGAATTCTCCCGAGAGATGGAAATGGGAGAAGAGCTGGGAGTGATGCACCTGCTTCACAAGTCTTAAGCCAGGACACCAGAGAGCTGGGAAAGCCTCACCAAGACGAGAGCCATATCTATGGCTGCATCCAATACTACTGTGACATAGCAAATAGGTTTTTCGCATTTTGAGGATTGTAAAACCTATTGATTCAATTCTTTTGTAGACCTATAGAACACACAGATCCCCTGAGAGACAGCAAACAAAAGCAATTCTGAATCTGACTTCCAAGGGGAATAGAGTGGTGGGAAAATGAGGGCTGAAGAAGAGGCACATAGATGCCAGCCTGCTTGCTTCTCTTTATTTATTTATTTATTTTATGTCCATCATTGATGTCCCACCCTTCTCAACCGAAGGGACTCAAGGCGGCTTACAATTGGCAAATATTCAATGCCTCCACATACTGTAGCTAAAAATCACAAACAGTACATACAATCAATTAAAACTATTAAAATACAATATAAAAATTGTATTTAATCAGGGTCCACCTATTCCCTCGCTCTGGGCAGTGTTCTCTCCTTTGTTTTGATAATTAACTATCTACCTCTGCGCATTGTTGATAACGTCTTCTTTCCATCAGGTCTGATTGGATTTAGGTCAAGTTGCTTGACCTGTGCTCTATGTCTCAGTTGTTCTGATACAGGCCGAGTATTCCTTATCCAGAATCTAGAAATCCAAAATATTCCAAATTCCAAAATGGTCAACTGAGATGCATTTTCTTTCTAATGATTCAATTTACCAGAACTTCATTTCATGTACAAAATTATTTAAAATATTCAATCTATGTATGTGAATTTCATATATATATTATGAAATTTTATCCCCGAAATATCTCATTATGTACATATATCTTCAAATATATGTATTACGAAATCCGGGAAAAAATCCAAAACATTTCTGATCCCAAGATGGTTTTTGATGAAGAATCTATCATAATACCAAGCTTCCTCATCCTTTCCACTATTCCTACAACCCTAAAGCTACCTATCTATGTTCCCGCACCTATTTCTTCAACTGTATTTTAAGGCGAGGTAGCATATCTTGTTCTGAAATATCACATTAATTTTCCCACCCCTTCTTCTCATGCCACTTTCACTCATCTTTTCCCTCAAGATTCTGTTCCATTTTTTAAAAAATGGCTGGAAAATGAAGCTAAAAGCAGAAATGAGTGGTCTATTCAAATCCTGACAGAAGGATGGGTGCATCAAACTACTGCTGTGTTTTCCACTGGAGGCAAGCTAAAACAGCAAGTGGTAGTACAGGGTGCAAATAGCATGTGTAAAACACACCCTGACCTTTCAAAAGGACATGGACCCTGTAAAAATCTGCCGACCTATGGAAATTACTGCAACACCTTAGGACCAATGAAAACTGAAGTCACTGATATCTGCGTATTGTTGCCTATGGCTCAAGATGGCCTTTCAAGTCTTGCCTTCTAAATATACACAGAAGGCTGGTTATTGTCAAAAGGTCTATCACAGGAAGGTTGGGCGAAAGAGGCAGCCAACTGAAAGTTACACTTGGGTGCCCTGCTTTTTAATGAGATCTGCTACATTATCCAGCAAAAATTTATCACCATCATCATCATGTTTGTTTATATCCCACTTTTTTTCTCTACAACACAATTTCGAAACAACTTACAAAAAACCCATTGAAATACAATTTAAAATCTAAAAATATACAAACTTAAAAGCTAACATTACATCATAATAGTCAGGATGCAAATACCAACCTGATTACAGGAAAAGAAGTAGGAAAAACAATAATATTTGAGTATTGTGTAGAGCCCAGAGCAAACTTGCTTTCTGCTGCACCACAAACTAGAACACACAGCAATTGACTCAAATTGCAGGAAACAAGATTCCACCTAAACATTAGGAAGAATTTCTTGACCGTAAGAACTGTCTTGACAATGGAATAGACTGCCTTAGACATGAGTTTGGGTGGGAACAGACCTCCCGTTCCTTTTGAGATCTTTAAATAGAAGCTGGATTGTCATCTTTCAGAAGTGCTATAGTTACGTGTTTCTGTATTGCAAGGGGTTGAACTAGATGACCATTTGGCACCTTCCAAAGTTATGATTCAATGAAATATATGAAACTAGCTGTGCCCGGCCACGCGTTGCTGTGGCTTAGTCTGGTGGTGTTGGTCAGTCTACATTAGGTTGTATTTATGCTGTGAGCTCCACCTTCTTTATACTCACATTAGTAGTAGTATTTGAAGTCTGTTACCTTCTTCAATTTTTGTGTTGATTGATAATTGCTTGAGATCCCTGTTGTCTTTGGTTTGTTGTTAATTGTAATGTCTGATTCTGCTGAGTGCGGTTTATATTTTTATTGTGGTACAATAGTCTTTTTTTTTTGTTTTGCCTGTGTAGGTGTTTATTATTATTGTTGTTGTAGTGGTCATGAAGGTTGGATAAGTTAGATGCTGCTGTATTGTTTTTTGGAGGCCCAGTGTAGCACTGACTGGCCTCTCAGCCTCAGTGCCTGGCTGTTTCTTGCCTGTGATGGTGTTGATTCTTATTGTTGTTGTTATTGTCATTGTTATTATTGTAATTGTTTTTTTGGAGGCCAAGTGTGAATGTAGGGATTGAGGAGGTGGATGAGTTGTGTTGTCAAATTTTGTATTTGTTATAGTCACAATGCGTTGTTGTGAGTTTTGTGGTCCAGATTGTGGTTTTGTGTTGTGGTTGTGTTCTTACAACTGGGAGGCAAGACTTTTGCATTGTGTTGTCAAATTTTGTATTTCTGGGGCGTTTAGTTGTATTATAGTCACGATGCGTTGTTGTGAGTTTTGTGGGTCCGGATTGTGGCTTTGTGGTGTAGTTGTGTTGTTACAACCGGGAGAAAAGGCTTTTTTGTGTTGTGTTGTCAAGTTTTGTATTTCTCAGGCATTTAGTTGTGTGCCAAGTTTCATATTTCTGGGGCGTTTAGTTGTGTTGTTATAGTCACGATGCATTGTTGTGAGTTTTGTGGGTCTGGATTGTGGTTTTGTGGTGTGGTTGTGTTGTTACAACTGGGAGGGAAGGCTTTTGTGTTGTGTTGTCAAGTTTTATATTTCTGGGGCATTTAGTTCTGTGCCAAGTTTAGTATTTCTGGGGCGTTTAGTTGTGTTGTTATAGTCACGATGCGTTGTTGTGAGTTTTATGGGTCCGGATTGTGGTTTTGTGGAGTGGTTGTGTTGTTACAACCTGGAGGGAAGGCTTTTGTGTTGTGTTGCCATGTTTCGTATTTCTGGGGCGTTTAGTTGTGTTGTTATAGTCACGATGCGTTGTTGTGAGTTTTGTGGGTCCTGTGTGGTTTTGTAGTGTGGTTGTGTTCTTACAACTGGGAGGCAAGGCTTTTGCATTGTGTTGCCAAGTTTTGTATTTCTGGGGCGTTTAGTTGTGTTGTTATCGCATGATGTGTTGTTGTGAGTTTTGTGGGTCTGGATTGTGGTTTCGTGGTGTGGTTGTGTTGTTGTAACCTGGAGGCAAGCCTTTTGCATTGTGTTGCCAAATTTCGTATTTCTGGGATGTTTAGTTTTGTTGTTATAGTCACTGCGCAAACAACTTTATCATTTTATATATATAGATTATCTACAGTTAGTCCATGGCTCATTTAGTTTATTTTGCAGCTAGCAGCTAGTAATAGTTATCACCACCCTTCTTGAAGATGTTTTGCTCATGTTGCCCAAGATAATCAGCAATAATAATAACTCTCTTGTGCTTACTCCATTTCTTTCTGATCCTATCTTATTTATTTATTTATTGGACTTGTATACCGCTACTCCCAATTTGGCTCGGAGCAGTTTACAGAAATAGATTAAAACAATACAATTGGCTTTAAATAACAATAAGAACAGAACATAGCCCCAAGTTTTTCACCCATCGAAAGCTTGTCGGAAGAGAAAGGTTTTACAGGCTTTCCGAAAGGCAAGTAGGTCTCGGATAGTTCGAATTTCAACTGGCAAGGCATTCCATAAATAAGGGGCTACAATCAAGAAGGCTCTTTGCCTAGTAGAAGACAAATGATAGGTCCGGATGTTAGGGACTTCAAGCAAATTTTGGTCTTTAGACCGAAATAATCTCTGGGGTTGGTAGGGGGATAAGTGGGCCCTCTTTAAAAACATAGTGCCCTATTATACTGTCCCCATGAAAGGTGGGAATCTATAGTCATGCAGATTATTTGATAGGAAGAGGGAGAGAGAATTAGTTCTTCTGTAAGGTACAGCTTGGATCACTTTGAGATATGCAGGCTGTTTTTATTAATCTATGCTTTGACCTTTGCGGTTACCTCTGACACAGGGAGCCACATGTGCTCTTCCATCATTCCACTGCAGTTCAATAACTAATTTTATTCCTTTATAACCATGTACATGTACACTGTTTAATGAAACAATTGACAATAAGTGGCCATTCAGATGATGCTGGACTGCAACTCCATCATTTTCCTACCCCACTGCTAGTTAAGAGAAGATATGACAGAGTTGACGTTGGACAGCAACTTAGAAAACGTAATCTTCGCATATTTTCCAGGTGTCACAATTTATAATATAAAATATGGAAACTCTCATGCAGTAATGTTTTTCAATGGAGTTTACAAACTTTAAAACCTTGTTTGCTAATAAGCATGAAGAATAATACATTTTAAAGAAATCACAAAAATATATGAAAACAATGCTTAATAAAGTACTTAGAAATGTTACAGAAATCACAAATCCTAGAAAATATAGCAGTAAAAACTCAGGAAAAGTAAAACAATTTTCTGATTCAATATACATCTTTCAGAAACCACATAGGACTGCAGACACTTGTATCATCTTTGCAAAACATTTAACTTTTCTTAGAATATAAGAGGATAAACTGACTGCATATACCTAATGCAGTGGTTCTCAACCTCTGAGTGCCCAGGTGTTTTGGCCTAGAACTCTTAAAAATCCCAGCCAGTTTACCAACTGTTAGGATTTCTGGGAGTTGAAGGCCAAAACATCCTAGGACCCACAAAAGTTGAGAACCACTGACCTAATGAATCTAGGTCATACCAAACTACTAACATTACTTTTCTGAACAAACCAATTGATGGCAATTTCAAACTTCAATTTATAAAATTTTCATTCAGACTTGAGAAATCACTGTTCACACTGAATTCTAATGTGTCATCACATTGTTTAAATCAAATCCCAGGGGTTGTGTGTGGTTTTTGTTTTTTGCAATGTTTTTCAACATAAATCACAGGAGAATTCCCAACAAAATGAGAGAGAAAAGAGATGTCTTACAATTCCTGCAGACCTATAAATCTCAGCATCTCGACAAGCTTCTTCAGTGATTTGGGACAATGGCAACGCACTCCCAGGAGTTCCTAGAAACATAAACATGTTATTCTGGAACAATCTGGATTATAGATACAAAGAAAGTGTCAAGCCTGGTACATATCTAAATTATTCTGAAGATGATCTTTGTTGAAAATCGAGTGCAAAAACACTGAATCAACTAAACTTGCCACATTCCTAATTGGGACTAAGAACTGGGTTAAGGTCAAAACGTATTATAACATTTGTAGATGTGTTCCCACTTAGCCATTTTAACTTATACATAAAAGTGTAAAGAGAATAAACGTCTCCTTTACCATTCATTAAAGGAAACAAGGATTTACCTGGCAGGGCTTTCACATGAACCATCCCAATCACAACCGATTTCAATCGCCCAAAGAGCCGGAAAAAGCTCATTATTCACTGGAAGGGGATACGATTTGGATAAACTATCTCCAACAGTAGTATTATGAACCAGTTTTCTTTCAACAGGGGACAGGCCAGAATGAACACCTGCAAATGATAATGGTTGGGTGCATGTTTGCTTTGAAATTATTGGAGTTCTCGTTTTATACATAAATCTGACCTCGCTAGTTTGTCGCTTGGCCTGTTTCCAAAGCTAAGTATGGCACTAAACATTATATTTTCCCACATGTAAACATTGGGACCATTGATTGTTTTCTCGAAGAACACCAAGAATTTTTTTATCTTTTGACCCACCCCCCCCCCCCCAAAAAAAATAATCCTTTATTTCCACAGATGTTTTTTAAGCACCACTAGCAGTGAAAATGCATTCTGCTCATGGTCAGAGGCATTTCTTAATTGTTCAACATGCTATGATACTTATTTCCTATTAGTCCACAACCAAATTGGAACATAAATGAAGTCCAAAGTATTTGTATCACTCCAAACTATCTGAGACCCCATCTACACTGCCATATGATAGTCTGAAACCACATTATACAGTTAGTGTAGACTTCTATAATGCAGCTTAACTGCAGTGAACTGCATTATACGAGTCTACACAGAGGCTGGGTCTACACTGCCATTTAATCCAGATTACCAAATCAGATAATCCACATTATCTAGTTTGAACTGGAATATATAAGTCTGCACTGGTACAGTTCAAAACAGATAATCTGGATTTTATATGGCAGCATAGATGGGGCTTGATTATCAATTGCAATTCTTAAAACCAAAATATGATGGCATTTTGGCTTCTTTTTGTGTTTGGATCACAACTCTCCCTGATCCGGACATTGAAAAAAAAATTGAAATCATTCTGTTTTGTCTTATAAATTTTTAAATTATAATTTAATTGAAATTTAGACTGGCTCCACACTGCCATATAATCCAGATTATCAAATCAGATAATGCACATGATCTTCTTTGAAGTGGATTATGAGTTCACACTACCATATAACCCAGTTCAAAGCAGATAATCTGGATTTTATATGGCAGTGTAGATCTAGCCTTAACTGCACAGAGGTTTTTAACAAGGAGCCAAGCAAACTGCCTTTGAAACTATACCGAATAAATAACAAAAACTAGCTTTTGAAAACAGGTAAGGGCGGAATATGCAAAATGTAGAGCAGGTTATTAACATATTTATTATTTAATGGGCCTTCTCTTGAATTTGCTCTGGAGGGGAGGACCGCCTGTGTGTATGAAGAGCCACCAAGAGGATACAGAAGCCAACATTTTGAGGCCCCCCTTCTACACAGCTGAGTAAACCCCACATTATATGCTTTGAACTGGAATATATGGCAGTGTGGACTCAGATAACCCAGAGCCCTTCCACACAGCCCTGCATCCCAGAATAGCAAAGCAGAAAATCCCACAATATCTGCTTTGAACTGGGTTATATAAGTCCACATTCAGATGTGGGATTTTCTGCCTTGATATTCTGGGATATAGGGCTGTGTGGAAGCATATAACCCAAAACATCAAGGCAGAAAATCCCACAATATCTGCATTGAATTGGGTTATCTGAGCCCACACTGCCATATATTCCAGTTCAAAACAGATGTGGGATTTTCTGCTTTATGTTCTGGGTTATATGGCTGTGTGGAAGGGCCCTGAGTCCACATTGCCGTATAATCTGGTTCAATGTGAATTTATGGGCCCTTCCACACAGCCATATAAATCAGAATAACATGGCAGAAAATCCCACAATATTTATTTTGAACTGGAATATATGGCAATGTGGACTCAGGACCTTTCCAACACAGCCATATAACCCAGAATACCAAGGCAGAAAATCCCATATCATGTGTGTGTGGACTCAGATAACCCAGTTCAAAGCAAATATTGTGGGATTTTCTGCCTTGATATTCTGGATTACACGACTGCGTGCAAAGGCCCACATCTGAATAAAATCCCACATTTTCTGCTCTGAACTGGTTTATATGGCAGTGTGGACTCAAATAAACCAGGGCCCTTCTACACAACCGTATAACCCAGAATATCAAGGCAGAAAATCCCACAATATCTGCTTTGAACTGGGTTATCGGAGTTCACACTGCCATATATTCCAGTTCAAAGCAGATAATGTGGGGTTTTTGCTTTATATTCTGGGTTATATGGTTTTGCGCCAACCTAGCAGTTTGAAAACATGCAAATGTGAGTAGATCAATAGGCGGGAAGGTAACGCCGCTCCATGCAGTCATGCCGGCCACATGACCTTGGAGGTGTCTACGGACAACGCCGACTCTTCGGCTTAGACATGGAGATGAGCACCAACCCCTAGTCAGTCACGACTGGACTTAACGTCAGGGGAAACCTTTACCTTTGTGGAAGGGCCTTGAGTCCGCACTGCCATATAATCCAGAATATCAAGGCAGAAAATCCCACAATATCTGCTTTGAACTGGGCCCCTTCCACACAGCTGAACAAAATCCTACACTATCTGCTTTGAACTGGATTCTATGGCAGTGTGGGCACAGATAACCCAGTGCAAAGCAGATATGGTATCATGGCATTTTCGGCCTTGATATTCTGGGTTATACAGCTGTGTGGACGGGCCCTCAGGCTCCGCCTCACTTCTCCTCAGGAAAGGCGGGAGGGAAAAAGAAGCGCCTTTTCTCGGCTTCCCGCTCGAAGCCTCTTTCGGAGGCCACGCCCCTCTCTCCCCGTGGCCACGCCCCCTGATGACGCGCTCCTCCGGCGTCGCGGCTAGGCCAGGCGGCTCCCCGCGCTCTCCTGGATGGGGGGCCCGCTTTCGGGGGCCCCTTTCCCGGCCCGGGGGCCCTCCTCCGCCGCGAGAGGATGGGCCCCGCGGGAAGGGGAAGAAGGAGGGCCTCTCTCTCTGGGGCCTCCTCTTCCTGAGGGGCGGAAAGGAGGAGGAGCCCGCCGCCGCCGCCTTCTGCCTCCCGCCAGAAACTCACAGGCCTCGCCGCCCTTTGGTAAGAACTCGAAGAGCTCTTCGCTGCTCTGAGGGAGAGGAACGGGGTTTCCCAGGGGGGCCTCCAGGGGCACCCGGGGAGGGAGCGAGGGGGCGGAGCTTGCCATTGGCGCCTTGAAATGCGGAAGGCCTGCATTGAGGCATTTTCTCATTTCAAGGATGGAGTAGGAGCCCTGCAATGTGCAGGAGGCGAAGGTGAGCCATTCCTATCCTTTGGGGGATTTGTAGTTCAAAAGGGGTTCAGGCCCATTATAAAAACAATACGTTTAATTAGGTTAGGATTATTTCCTTTGGCTCACGGAAATAAGGAGGGGGATTGTTTTCTTTGAAATAGGGGAGTGGCGGCATATAAGTTTGAATAATAAATAAATAAGGGGAAAATTAAGGTGTTTTCTTATTATTTCCCTTATTTTAGTGATGAAAGTAGCTCTGCAATGTGCAGCAGGCTAGATGAACTCCTATTCCCATAATTACAGATGCATATAGGCATATATATCTATATATGTATGTCTATATATATGTGTGTGTGTGTATATATATTCATATGTATATATAGAGATATAGTTGTTTCTTTTAACTTTTTAGTGTTTTAATGTTTGCATATTTGTATATTTTAAGTTATATAATAATGCTTTTATGTCCAGCCACTTTGAGTCCCCTTTCGTATTATGTTGTATTGTATTATATACAAAAATGTAATAATATAATTTAATATCTGCCCTGAGTCCCTCTGGGCAGAGAGAGAGTGGATATAAACAAAGTTTTATTATTATATTCCTTTTTTAAATCTTGGGAGAAATCCCATTCTAAAATACTTGTGACCAAGGGAGATATTTTGGGGAGTGGGGCTCCTTAAAGGGAAGGAGGGGTGGCAGGGCCTCTCATCTGGCTCCTTAAAATAAAGGGAAAACAGTAAGATATATTCTCATTTCACTCCAAATGAGGTTATTTTAATGGAGGAGTAGGAGCTCTACAGTGTGCAGCAGGCCAAGTGAGCTTTTCTGCCTCCCTCTCCAATATTCTCTTTTATTTCCCCCATTTTGAGTCAATCTCTATCAAATATTTTGTTGGCACTGACTTAATTTAGGATTACCTCAAGAGAGGGTGGAAGGAAGGTGGTAAGTATTATTTTCATTATGTGCAATATTTTGTAGGTATAAAACTAATACAGGGTAATACACTATTTCTTGATTGGATATATCTTTTTACCAATTTGGACTTGTTAGGGCCTTTCTTCAGGCATTAGATTATGATTATTTAAAAGAAGGGGGGTATTTTCTTGCCTAGTTTTCTGTCCAGTGTTTTTGGAGGGGTGCAAATAATAAGGGTGCCATGCTCTTTCTTAATTTGGTGTTACTTTGTATCCCTATGAGATATAAATCCATAATTTGGTTTTGTTGGGCCCTCTCTTCAGCTGTGTTCCCATGTGCTTCCCTCCCTTTGCAGTACAAGGCTCTTTTGGGTCTGTAGAGGTTTGTGGCGGCTTTTCCCTCTTTGATACTCAAATAATGCTTACTCTTTTGTCTTTTCTGCAATACATATCGATATTTTACTTGTTTTTTGTCTTTTCAAGCTGTTTTCTGTAAGCATGCTCCATTTTTTCCCCATATTGTTCAACATTTTTGAGCTACCTTCTTTCTTTTTTAAAAATAAATTAAACTGAACTGAAAAGCGCTGGATGATTCATCCCTGCCGTTCTTTTCTTTCAGGTTTCTATTCAGGCCTCTCTTGACCTTTGTAGGCCAACATGCCCAGCGAAAGGTGAGTTGATCTGCATGTCTCCTTGCAAGGCCTATAGCAGTGGGAAGCGGTAGGCCTGCAGTTCCCTAAAAATGTATGCCATGATTTCACAATAATTTACTAATGATTAAAGATATGCAAATTAGCCAATTGTGTGTTATAAACATAAATGAATAATAAAGATAATAAAGACTAAAGATCTTGGTTTCTTTGCAGTGATCACCAGGATAAAAGTGCTGCTATTCATGAAGGAGGGGCTCCTGACTTTGCTGTTAGATCCCGCAAACGAAAAGCTGATGTTGTAATAGTAAGTGCATATTGTTGTTAGAGTGCAACCCAAAAAGTAATTATATTGGTATAAATGTGAACCATTTCTAATAGAAAGATCGGCCTTGTGAGGCCTCCAGCACACAGACAATTCCTCATGAACTGATTCAATCAGTGGGGTGCGTGGATGCAGCCTTCAAAGGGTGCGGCCTACAATTCCTGAACAACATGTGCTTTGGTTGCTTCTGCTTTGCTCTTTCTACACATGGAAGTAACCAAACAAATCACAAGTATATGACCTACAGTTTGGCATTTGCTTTCAGGAGGGCATTGTAGCATGAACATAGGCACTATCTATTATTCCCTCAAATACTCTATAAAACTGAAATAGCTGGTGTGTAGGTGGCAGCTTGAGTCTGTATATGCCTTCAAGTAACTTGCCAATCTTAGGCAAGAAATCTTCAGAGGTGAGTTTACCAGAACCTATCCCTGAAATAATAGCCTACAATACTTTGTATTCATTGGCATTCTCCCATCTAAGTACCAACTAAGAATTCCAAGGTTAAGTCTACCATTATTCCGTCCATATCAAGAGTATGTGAAGTGTGACACTGAGACTATGGGTGCATTTACACTGTAGAATTAATGCAGTTTAACACCAACTCAATGCGGTGGAATCTTGTGAGTTGTAATCTGATAAGGCACTGGCAGAGAAGGCTGAAAATCTTGTAAACCTACATCTCCCAGGATTCCATTGCATTGAGCCATGGCAGTCACACATAAATATGTTGGATATGAAGATTTCAAGCTTTTAGAACTTCAAATGTCACCACAGGCACCTTAAATTCAGACCAGAAACATATGGGCAACAATCCCATTGCAGGTCAAAACATACACATTAAGGATAAAATTTCTTGCTGATAAAGAGATTTTTTTTCCAACTCTAATGGAGTGAAATACTTGACTTTTCTTTTACTGATCAGTTAACAACTTTTTTGGTACAATAAAAGCCCAATCGCACTGGTAATTTTGAAAGTAATTACCTTTATAATTTTCATTGGACGATTACATTTATTCTAATACATTCAGAACTTGAATGTATGTTTGGTGCCACATAAATAAAAAGTTGCAGTGTGCATTGAGTAGATCACCAGTATTATCCATATTTGCTTTAATCTTGGCAACAAGTGAAACCTGATTTTGTATGACTATGTTCCTAGATTTCTATAGCAAATATCAGTTGAATAAATCTCCCCAGAACTGATGCAGCTTCATATCTCATTGCTACATCCAAAACAAAATGGCTAATATAGAGCATAGTGATCCTATTAGTAATGGCTTGTCTGTGTAAATGTTGCATGTTATGTGAACAAATGCTTGCAGGACTACTTTAGGAGCTTAAAAACTATTGAAAGTATGTGGCAACATTAGAATTACTGTTTTGTCTGTTCAGATTGTTCCAGGCTTTAAATCTGAATTCCTTATTTCCTTGTAGTTTTTACCAGATCCAGATGAAGATGTTGCTGGAATACAAATGATGAAGAAGAAGCAGAATGAATGTCAGGTAATTGCCTTCACTCTGGAGATACTACTGAAAAGAGAAATAGCATTAGAGGGAGAGTGGAAGGAAAGCAGGAAAGCACCCCTCCTCATGTCATGGCAACTTAAGTCCAGCTTTGGACACAATAGTTTATCCGCTTTTGAAATAGTTTGCTATGTCAGTCCCTGAATTGTCTGATTAAGATGTCACCTGTCTGCTAAACCAGTGGGTTTAAGTCAAAATTTGTAAAATTCACAGCATCCTTGAGGAATCTTGCCTGCATAACTACTTGCCATTGAAAATGGGGGCTGGGGTGCTATAAGGAAACATTTAGGGCTGCATGGAACATTATTTTTCTTGAGAATCTCTGCACAACAATCTAATTCAGGTGATGCTTGAAAATGTATTATACAAATAATAATTTTTGTATCCCACCTCCATCTCCCCCAAGGGACTCGGGGTGGCTCACATGGGGACAAGCCAAACAACACAAGTTAAAACACAGAACAATCAATTAAAAACATTACCACTACATCAAACAATAAAACACATCAACAGAATTAAAAGCAGGACAATAATAATAATAACTAACATTCAGAGGGCAAAAATTTATAGAACTCTGGATACGACTCCTAGGAGGTAACATATAATGTTTATTTATACCCTGCCTTAGTCCCAAAGGAGACTCACAGCTTCCTTTTACATTGTTTAGTTGTTCAAACTTGAGAAATCATGTTCACGAAATGTTGCTTTATTTTTCCTTTTTTTTTTTTAGAACATAGGCTAATTCCAAAATGCACTACATCTTACTAAACACAGCAGCTGGAGGTCTGGAGGCCAGTGCTGCTGTAGCAGATGGGCTTTGTTTGTTGTGAATTCTGTTTGCTGCAGTTTGCTTACTACAGTTGTCGGACAGACTGTTAAATGTTTGTTTTCTGGGCTCTCCCCATGAGGATCTTTCCTCTTTGTGTACTCCTAAAGAAATGCTGATTTTAAGTCATTGAAAATGTGTATTGAAAATAAGTCTACTGGACTGTTCTACTACTCGGAGCTAGGTTGCAGCTTCCGCCTTTGAGCAGAGCCAAATTTGCCACAGTGTTGGCTGTGCTGTAAACCCCGGCTTTGCCGTACTTACTGGCATTGTGTTGTGTCCAAAATGGCAGCCTTCTGTCTGAATTGCAGAACATGGTATACTGTGTGTTGATTGTTCACATGATTTACATAGCATTAACATGTGGATAAAATGTAGATAGCCACGCTGTTATGACAGAAATTTCTGAAGCACATGTTGTGTGATGCATGAACATTAAATGCATTGGCCTTGCAGCTCTTCCTCAAATAAAACCGACATCACAGCATCTGTCACTATATGAAGACAGTGCCTTGTTATAACCCTGTATTCTGGTTATTTTATAAGCTTCTGAAGGCTGTATTTTGATAGCCCAGCAGCAGCTCTGCAGTCAATGATATGGCATTCCACGAACTACTCCCATTATGTGCCTTCAGCTACGTAAAGGTCCCAAGATTAGAAAAGCAAGAGTAGCATAAGAATAGCATTGCTCAGTTATAAAATAAAATACAAGCCTTTGCATGGCTTGTCTTGTGTTGTGCTTCTCTTCCGGGTTTATTGTTTCAATACATAAATAGAGATGGCAGATGTTCATCAAGATCTTTTGGGGGGGGGGGCACAGGTTTTGTGCCCCTGGCTTATGGCACATTGCCATGGGCAGAAAGGATTTTGAATGCTCACAGACTTCATAATTCAAATTAAAAGAATGCTTCATGATTTATTATTCCTGGACTGTTTGAGAATTTGAAGCAGTATAAGAATTGTGACTTCCTGTTGGCAAAGGTCTGCTGTGATATCAAAAGAGATTGGTTATGTGCATAAAGATAGAACAAAAAAGCAAAAGAAGGGGGCTAGAAGCAATATACTGTTTTAGTATTCTTTGTAATCCAGTGTCCCTCAAGCATTCATGTTATTTGTTTCACATTTAATCCCAGTTCACTCATCACTCCCCTCCATGGTAACTTTGAATGATGTAGTTGTAACAGCACACTTTTGAGCTGTTCGCACATAATGTAAACCCTAGGTAAGTGTGTGGTTGTTGGTGTAAGGGCCTGGTGGAACAAATAGCATCATAGCACATAAGGTTTTTATTGTGACTAATCACTGGCTTTTCATTATTAAAAGCTCTAAGGAGTTAATAGAAGAAGTCTCCATGCAGAAAATGTACTACATAACTAAAGTACATATAATGCATGTGTAACAGAGGAAGAACTCTAAAGCTCAGAAATACATTTTACCATTGACATCTGTTGATATTTATGCTGCATTTTGTACCACTGCTGTATACAGCTTAAAGATCCTTTAATGCTTGATTTTTTTGGACTTTACTCCTTTCCTTGCAGGTTGTAGCTAAGTCAATGCATTTTTTTTTGCTTGGGGTGGTAGCTTTGTCTGAGCATACTTTTCCAAAGCAAACCATTTAAGAACGCAAAGAATAATACGTGTGTCAAATAGCAGTTAACATGTATCATTTTGTGGGTAGAGATACCCTGAAACAGCCAAATTCATACACTGTGTCTTAAGTTGTAACAGTCCTTAACAATAACACCAGCAAAGCTATCCAGCATTTTTTGTCTCTCTCTATTCATGATCAGAGGAAAACAAGATAACTGAGACTTCCATCTGTTTCCTTCCCACCTGAAGTTTTAATCCCTCTGTTTCTTGGTTTCTGCTATCAAGGATATCACTGTCAGGTGGAAAATAAACAGATGGGGTTCTAAAATGGAAAGCCTTCCTTCCTTCATGCAGAATATCTTTCCGTTTGGCACAATAAATGCAGTGTTACAAGTGCTCTTTTAAGAAGACCGCTTGCTGATTTGGTGGTTATTTGTCTCTTCCTTTGCAGGTACAATGACTGTTTTGTTAAAGAAAACACATAAAACATAGAGTACCACAGTTAAGCTCAATGAGTAAAATAATTTTATTGCATGAAACAACTCTTTTAACTTCTTCTGTGTTGCATGGAGGATTAAGCAACACCATTAAAATTGTGAAGCTTAACATACTTTCATTTTTCATTCAGCAGCCATCTTCGAATCTGCCCCATACACTGATCCCAACACCAGACAAAGAAGAGCTGAGGAGCCCCAAATTCTCTTCCATTCACAAAAGCCTTACTGCAGCTAGAGATTCACCATTGCCTGTTTTGGGGTAATTCTGCTCCCAATTCATTCTCTCCTGGTTTTTACATATACCTCTAACTTATCTTTTAAATACTTAATTTTTAACCTAGTTCCCCATCCTTTCTTCTTCTTTTAAGCTGGGGAAATAGAGATGAAGTATGGAAAAACATGATCAAAAAAGAGCAGACGTATGTGAGAGACAAGCTATATATGCAACGGCACCCACTCTTACAACCAAAAATGCGGGTCATTCTTCTAGACTGGCTAATGGAGGTGAGATTATTTTGCCATTTAAAATATACATTAATATGTCACGATTGTCTGCCATGAGGAATTTCAAGGGTGAGGGCAAGCTCCAAAATAACTTCTTTAATGTGAGGGACCAGACACTTTATTTGTTCTTACCTTTCAGGGGTTTAAGAACCCCTGGCCCAAAGAACAGAAGTTTTCTTTGGAAAATGTTTGCGGCATATAAAGTTTGCCTTGTGATTGTTAATGTGCTTTACTAGTGTCTGAAGTTGACTTTATCATGAAACAAGGGGTGCCTGGGGAATTAAGCTGAGACCAGATGTCTCTTATTCACATGCCCCATTCCTACCAGAAGGCAGTTCCTATCTAGTACAGTTGGCTCAGAATACTAAAATGTTTGCCAGACTAAGGAGCAACTGTTTGCCACAACTGTAGCACTTTAGTAGTATCTTCAAAATGGATTCTGGCTAAATAGCTTTCTCTCTTGCAAAGACTGCTTGCTAAAGCATGCTTAGCATATGAATCTTAGAGCAATTAACACTTAAAAAAACAAACAAACTAAAAACACTCATTGTCTGTTGCAAAGATTTATAGGAAAACAAAAGGGTTCAGGGAGTGAGGGCTGCCATTGTGCTAGATCCAGTACTAAGCTGGATGTTCACAAAGGCACCGTAGTGATAGTATTTTTAGTTGATGATTGCGTTTGGGCGTAGTGAAGATTGGCTTAGCATATCTAAGATACCTCTTGCCTTAGGCATTTGCAAAGGTGCAAATCATGCCAGTCAGGCCCTTGTGCTTTGGGTTCTTAGCCTCTGCCAGGGTGACAGAAGTAAAGTAGAACAAATCACCAGGCATGGGGATTTGAATTTTAAAAGCCATTTTAAGTGTATTTGTTGCATTTTAATTCTGTTTTTGCCACAGTTACTATTCAATTGTTGTTTTTTAATTTTCATATTTCACTTTTAAAACTTGTCTGGTGTGGGATTGTTAGCCGTCTTGAGTCCCCTTGGGGAGAAAGGTAGGGTATAAATAAATTTAGCAATAATAATTGGGTTGTTGTGCATGTATGGCCATGTTCTAGAAAAAATGCCTCTGGAACATGGCCATACAGCATGGAAAATTCACAACCCAGTGATTCAGGCCATGAAAGCCTTCAACAACACAATAATAATTTGTTGTTCTCATGTATCTGAAACCTGGCCGTGCTGCCTGGGCGATTCTGGATGCCCAAAGAATGAAAGTTTTCTGGTTATGGTGTTCAGAAATGTTTATAAAACAGTTGTAGGAAAGGGTTATTTCAAAAATGTTTTCAGAAATACAGCTGCAGTTCCCAGCACTCCTTATATTGGGTGGCTAGGGCCAATGGGAACTGTAACCACTTCAAGTCTCCTTGTGGGGAGAAAAAATGGGATATAAATAAATAAAATAGTCCAATAATATCTGGGTGGTATTTACTTCCTTGATTCTGTGGTGATGTTAACTACAGAGGCTTTCCCACTATATTCTCCTACAGAATGTGGTCTGAACATGAAATGCGTTACCTGGGACAGGCAAATACCTCTAAAGCAAATGGCCTCCATTTGTAATAACGATTCATGAAAGCTTCATGATAATCAGCAAAGAGATGGAGATTTGGATTTGCACTACTCAGAAGAGAGATCTTTTAGGGTACAAAAACTAGTTGGGCCAAGAATTAAAGACATGTCTCAATTGTCCCATAAAAGTGCATTCCCAATGTAGTATTCTAAGCCCAAAATAGCCAAATATATTTTTGGACTGCAGGTCTAAATGTTCCTGTCCTTGCGAGAAGTGATGGAACCCA
Organism: Anolis carolinensis; assembly: GCF_035594765.1. Lineage (NCBI taxonomy): Eukaryota > Metazoa > Chordata > Lepidosauria > Squamata > Anolidae > Anolis > Anolis carolinensis. Next base: position 15,347,225 of record NW_026943820.1, read on the forward strand.
GCAATATCCAGTGGCTCAGTTAGTCCACCATTGCCCCTAAAGCAGGCATGGGCAAACTTGGCTCTCCAAAACACATGAAGTTTGCCCATGCCTGCCCTAAAGTGTGATGCTAAGAAAGAATACTGCCTTGAGATTTTGTGATGGAAGATAGAATAGAAGTGTTTTAAGACCCATTTCTTTTTTATTTACTGCAGGTGTGTGAAGTCTACAAACTTCACAGGGAGACATTTTATTTGGCACAAGATTTCTTTGACCGGTACATGGCAACGCATCAGAATGTTGTAAAGACACTTCTACAACTAATTGGCATTTCATCCTTATTTATAGCTGCAAAACGTGAGGTACAGTGAGTCTTGCCCTATTGTGTTAAACCCATTTTGTAGGGAATCATTTCTGCTGATTATTGGAGGACTCCGTTCCAACTAAAAATGCTTGCAATAATATTAATGTAAAACAAATGCTGTTAGACATGTCTACAACAAGCCAGATAGCTGTGTGGATTGGACATGAGAAATACTGCTTCAGTTAGATAAAGCATGTCTTTTCCCATCATATCTTTTTCACTAGTAGCCTAGAAATGAGTAGTCTTTGAGACCCTTCCAGTTTTGAGTAACAGCAAACCATGTAAGTGTTCCATATGATAGATATTTCAAACTGATCCCATTTTAAAGTTGTGATTTATGCTGCATTTGAGTCCTTGATGAAGGCAGTGGAAACAAATGAAAATGGATCCGAAAGCTACAGGAAAAGAACAATTTTAAGTGGAGGCTCTGTTATGTGCATAAGAGACTGCGATCCTTGATAATTTGAGTTACTAACAACAACACTTCAATTGCATGATATTTATAGCAATGCTGTGGCCCTAAGTTATCAGAACTATATCAGGATGGCCTTCTTACTCCAAAATGTAGACATTGTGAGTTGTTAGTTCCTGAAACTGTCTAACTTAGCCGCTTAATACAATTAGAAGAAAGAACAAAACCAAAGGGGACAAATGTGGTGATGTCTTCTGTGTTTTAGGAGATCTATCCTCCGAAACTGTGTCAGTTTGCATACGTTACAGATGGAGCTTGCACAGAAGAAGAAATTCTTAATATGGAACTCCTCATAATGAAGGTGAGCTGTGACTCTGTTTTGTAAGGCTGAAAAGGGGGTCACAATGTGGCCGGCGGTGTTCTCCTTTTAGTCTCACCCACCTTCAAAACTGAGGTGCACATTGCAGTCAATGGCACATTATGATTGAGTAAATACGGTATCTGTCCATGAGAGTTTACTTCCCTTTGCATTCTTTGCACAGAGGAGGAGAAAGATTGCTTTAAAAAATTAATTGTTTTAAAATAAATTTATGGTTTACTATCAATAAAGGTTTGACTTGAATACATATTTAGTATATCTGGGTTTAAGTATAAATTTCTCAGACAAAACGACATCACAAGTTGAAAAAGTTTCAGAAGCCCTGATTTAGAGAAAGTCTTCATTCTTAACATACCACAGTCATTTGCAGGTAAACTTAATAATATGCTGAGGTGGTTCTAACAAAATAAACACAATCTTTTTCAAGGCCCTCGACTGGCATTTGAGCCCCCTCACCGTTGTGTCCTGGCTCAACATATACTTGCAAATCGCATATCTAAATGAGATCTACGAGATGCTGCTTCCGCATTATCCACAGCAGATATTTGTGCAAATAGCCATGGTAAGGATTCTGTGTTTATGATTATTTCCTCTCATTCTTAAGAATGGTATTCTGTTAAACTATGTTGTTGCTTTGTAGCTTTTGGATCTCTGTGTCCTGGATATTGGCTGTCTGGGATATACATATAGCGTTCTAGCTGCTTCTGCTTTATATCATTTTTCCTCTTGTGAGCTGATGCAGAGGGTTTCAGGTAAGCAGTGTTTTCTTTTTTTAAAAAAAAACCTTAGTAATTCTAGGATAAATGAAGCTTTTTTAAAAAAACGGGTTTTTATGATCTTCTAGGTTATGAATTTTCTGACATAGAGGACTGTGTGAAATGGATGGTTCCCTTTGCTATGGTTATCAAGGAAGTCGGAAGCACAACGATGAAGCAGTTCAGAGGAGTTCCTGCAGAAGATCTGCACAATATACAGACGCACATAAACACTTTTGATTTGCTGGTAAGCTTCACACTGAGTGATAATTACATTGTAAATCTTGTTTTTGTAGAGTTTGAGATCATTTTTGTGTGTGCATAAGGAGAGGGAAATATGGTAAAGCATATTTTGAATGTCTCAATTTACTGTTCCCTTGAAATATCCCTGTATAACCATGTTTCTACTTTATAACACTCTTCTATGTCAGAAAAACTATAGTAGAAGTTTGTCCTTATCTTTGAAGTTAAAATGTGATAAATGCACCCCTTTCTTTCTTGAAATTGGTCAAGGATTGCTCCTTGATCAACATTGTCCATTTCATCTAACTCATATATCTTGAAAAGCCAATCTTCCTGCATCGAAATAGCTGAGTCTTTCCATTTCTGGGTGATACTTTCTAATGGTTGGTGCAGCTCTAGTATGTTGGTATCAGGCTGTGTGAAATTGGACCGGTCCTGCGATTGGGGAACACCTGTGCACTTCAATGAACACTCGATCCTTCATTTTTGGTTTCTTTTTCTTCTAGGACAAAGTTGAATCCAAACAGGCCTCTTTGGCTGAGAAGAGCAGGCATTCCCCTTTGCCCCCTGGAATCCTCACCCCTCCTCAGAGTAGTAAGAAATTGCCTCAGTTGTGACTGAGGTCTCTTGGCTTAAAGTGCCTTCTTAGTTATTTCTCCACCACAAAATGCTGCCAGTGATTGACTGAACGTCTATGAAATTCTACAATGGAAACTGTTTTTGTTTTATTTTTATGGAAGAAATGTATATCATGGAGACTATTTTTATGGGATGCTTATTTTTAAATGAACTGCTTGAGTACACCAGCCACCCCAAACAACAGGCATTTGCTTGGATCGCTGCTAAGGAGGGTGATACTCAATGTGTTGATTCTCAGAAGGGAGAAGGGCTTGTGCCCTTGGCTCTTCTGGACCACTTTGGATATTCTACTTTGCTGCGGGAGATGAACCTCTTCTTAGTTTACAACTTGACCTTTTTTTAAAAAAACACTTCGTATGAATGCTCTTACATGTCTTTAATTTTTGAATAAAGTGCTTTTTGTGTGTAGTCTCATGCATAGCTTTTTAAACTATATGATTGTGAAAAGATTGGCAACAGAAATAGGTTTCTGAATGCCATCTAGTGGCTGTTTTTTGCTCTGTACAGAAATGTGTTAGCATCAACGTGGATTCTTTACAGTGGACTCTGCAGTAAATGCTTCAACTACACCAACAAAAAGAAAATCAGCCTATTTAGCAGTCCTTGCAAATGCTGATCCCCTATTGTAAATGGTTGATTTTTATACTTATTTGATATACCTGCATCTTTGGGAAACATTTATCAGGTGGAAAGGGGTTGTGATTAAAGGAAGCTCTGCTTTGGTGTGTTATTGATAACTTCAGAAGGTGCACAGTGGCAGCAGCATAATTCTTTCCCAAGAACAGTTGAATCACATTTTTAACAAACATTACAACATCATCCAGGCTATATTTTTACCTGTTAACGACACAAGTTGCTCCTGACACAAAAAAAACCCCTGCTTACAGCTAAGAGTAGCTTATGCCTATAATTTGGCTCAAGGTTGTGATATCAGCGGAATCCTCATCCTTCCACTTTGGATGGAGGCCCACACAGGTCCTTCTAGGAAGTCATAACTAAAGATTTAAGGTCTAAAAGAATAAATAATGGACCACTTTGAATATTCTATTTTCCATATTGTAGAACACACTTTGTGTTAACACAAAGCCAGAACCTGAATCTGAAAGGAGTTTACCAAACCGTCAGCCGCCGTTGGCTTTATGAGATGCATTTGAGAACTTTTGTAATACTCAGCAGTGTTCTTGGATATACTCCTTTCCCAGACAGGTTAATGCAAGAAATACATATGTTTTCCCCAATTCGGGCAGTTGTCTTAAATGAGGCTGTTTGTGTTTACAACTCCCAAAAGGCAGTTGTAAATTGGACAGTAATTGAATGAGTGTAAATGTCAACTTCATCAGTGCAAAGTTGACAACTTGATCGTTTTATTACCAATAGGAAGCTAAAGATATAGAAGGTTGGCATATTATTTTCAAATTCACATAAAGCCCCATTTTCCTTAAAGCAAAAAAGAATGCTGCTGTTATTTATTATAGGATGGGAGGTTTATGCATGCTTTCTTGACTTGAGATGATCACATGGTATTAAATCAGCAGCTGGTGCTTCAGAAAGACATGCATCCCTCCCCTTTAAGATGCCTCTTACATTTTATGGAGCAACTAGCTGTGCCCGGCCACGTGTTGCTGTGGCGAAGTATGGTGGTATGGGAAATAAAGTATTGAGGAATTGGTGGTAGTTAAGGTAAAGGGTAAACCTTTTCCCCTGACATTAAGTCCAGTCATATCTGATTCTGGGGGTTGGTGCTCATCTTATTTCTAAGCCGAAGAACCGGCATTGTCCTTAGACTCCTCCAAGGTCATGTGGGATGACTGCATGGAGCGGTGTTACCTTCCCACCGGAGCAGTACCTCACATTTGCATGTTTTTGAACTTCTGGGTTGGCAGAAGCTGGGGCTAACAGTGGGGGCTCTCTCCACTCCCCCAATTCAGACCTGCAGCCTTTTGGTTCAGCAGTTCAGCGCTTTAACACGCGCCATCAGGGGATATTATTTCCTAAAGGTGGTGAATATACAATATTTCTGATTGTTTTTTTTGGGTTTTTTTTTGTCTGTTGAAGGCAAGTATGAATGCCGCAGTTAGGAAAAATGATTAGGATGTAATGGCCTTGCAGATTTAAAACCTGGCTGTTTCCTCCCTGAGTGAATTTTTTGTTGGGAGGTGTTAGCTGGCCCTGATTGTTTCCTGTCTGGAATTCCCTTGTTTTCAGAGTGGTGGTCTTTGTGATATTTTATGTGCTTCTACTGTCTGTGGCCCTGAGAAAACAGGATTTGCCAGACTTTGATGATGGGAATACTTTGTTGGGAGGTGTTAGCTGGCCCTGATCGTTTCCTGTGTAGAATTCCCGTTTTCAGAGTGTTGTTCTTTATTTAGTGTTCTGATTTTAGAGATTGTATTGTTCTGTTTTATTATACCACATTAATTTTTATATATTCTGATTTTAGTGTTTTTGAATACTTGGAGCCAGATTGTATTCATTTTCACAGTTGACCACAACACAATAATAATAATAATAGTAATGATAGTAATAATAATGACTTTGGTAATACACTGCTTCACTCCCTTCTCAGCTTCCTTTCTGGAAGAATCCTTTCTTGGGAGGTGTTAGCTGGCCCTGATTGTTTCCTTTGTGGAATTTCCAATTTCCCTGCTTTCAGACTGTTGGTCTTTATTTACTGTCCTGGTTTTAGAGATTATATTGTTCTGCATTATTCTATCCCAATAATTATTTCATATTAAAGCAGAATCTCACTTATCCAACATTTGCTTATACAATGTTCTGGATTATCCAACGCAGTCTGCCTTTTCATAATCAATGTTTTTGTAGTCAGTGTAGTCACTGGATTATTTGAGGCCCCTTCTTCACAGCTGTATAAAATGCATACTGAAGTGGATTATATGGTAGTGTGGAGTCAAGATAATCCAGTGCAAAGCAGATAATATAAGATTATAAATGGGTTATATAGCTGTGTGGAAGGGCCTTGAGTGTACACTGCCATATAATCCAGTGCAAATTAGATAATCTGTGGAAGAGGCCTAAGTGAGGCCTAAGTCTGCCTGTCCCCTAACTGAACCCTGGCTGTCCCTTTGCTGAGTTGGTTGCTAGGAAACCAAGTGGGCAGAGATTAGCCCTCTAAACTGGCAGCAATTGGATAAAAACATTAGGACTTTATTTTTCTTCTGTTTTTTGTTGTATCAACCTAGAGGCGTGGATGATGGGTTGTGTTGTCAAATTTCGAGGTTGGGAGGCCTGTAGTTTTGTTTTGTCCGGTGCCCTGATTCCATCACTCTCTCTCTCTCTCATATATATATATATATATATATATATATATATATATATGTGTGTGTGTGTGTGTGTGTGTGTGTGTATATATAAGATAAGAGTCAATTTTGTCTCTTCTGCTCAGAGGGCAGCCTCCTCACCTTAAGCTTCACCCATGTCTAGACTTAGTTACTATCTGCAATAATACGCAAGACCAACCTTCCCACTGGTTAAGCTGTTTTCCCCCTCAATTATGTCAGCCGGTGCAATGCGGGTAGATATGTTAAAATTAAAACATTGGAATATTTGAAAATCAAGCAAATGAAGCTTCCTATGAGCCCCATGAGTGACTCTAGCTCTTGAATCTTCCCAATCAGTACCTGAAGTCAATGACCTCATCCAGAATAGGTTATAGCTCTGTATTTTTAGACTACAGTTCCAGTAATCCTTCGCCATGTTTTCCCCCTACAAAAGTGACACCATATTTTCCTTTTTTCCTGGAAACTTGCTTTGGATCTTGGAAGTCTGTGGACCACCACTTTGAATAGCACTGCCTAATGGTTAGTGAAGGAAATCAGCAGCTAAAGCATCCTTGAAAAGATGGTGATCCAAACTAAAAACACAACCAAAAAAACTACCATCCCTAAGGCAACTCATTCTGTCATGCCTGTCTTTCTCATATTCAGTCAAAATCTCTTGTCATTTTAATCCACTGGTACAGGTCCTACCCTTTGGAGACAACAAGCTTTCTCCATATTCATAACTAGAAAGTGTTTTAATCCTCTTTATGTTCCACCATCGGCATTGGATCAGCATTTCCCAGATAGATGAATGGCCAGAAACCAGCAGAACCACCATACATGTGTGAATTATAGAGAGCTCCCCTTTTCTTAAATATATGATTTAAAATGACTCGGCTATTACTGCATGTAATCCGCTTTCAGTAATGCTTAGGCCTTCCTCCTGGGTGTAGACAAGATGTAACATTTTGGGCAATGCTTGGTTATCAAATATTTGCAGTGATTGTAATGTGAGCAGGTTTGGTTTATGAGTGATGGGCCATGCAATGCAGATGTGCTCTCAGCAAAACCTCTTTCCTTGGGCAGGTATTGCCCAGGGTTAATTAAACTGGGTTGGTTACTAAGGATTAGTCAACTTTAACCCTGTTTCTGAGCTAATGTAATCCCCAAGTAAGCTATTCTTAACCTCACATAAAAGTAGCCACATTGTAAATTCAGTGCCAGAGATCTCTTGTATCCTAATCAAAACTCAAAGGGCCTCAATATTATGTTTCTGATACATAAGCAATATGTTCATATAATTTTTAATATAATTATATATAACATAATGGCATGGAATCATGGGATTTGGAAAGGCACGAGAAAAGACTGTAGAGCTCCCATAATGCCATAGCATTGAGCCATGGAAGTTAAAAGTGTCAAACTGCATTCATTTGACTGTGTGGATGAACCCTTAGAGCAGAAATTCTCAACCTGGGGTCCCCATATGTTTTTGGCCTACAACTTCCAGAAATCCCAGCCAGTTGACCAGCTATTAGGATTTCTGGGAGTTGAAGGCAAAAAACATCTGGGGACCCCCAGGTTGGGAACCACTGCCTTAGAGTCTACATGAAGGCACATAAACCGCTCTCAGGTAGTGCAATTTGTGGGCCATAAGGGTGTCTGTACACTGTAGAATTAATGCCGATCTCTAGTCCGAGATCCCTTTCCATCATCCTCTTGGAATCAATAAGCACCTCAAACCTAAGCATCTGGCCATCAACGCAAGAACATTTTTGCCAACATATTTCTTGTTTTCTCAAGTTTACATCTTCCAAGTTTTCACTGTTACGACGAGGCAGGCTGTCGGAGTGATGAAAATAAATGTGTCCTTCTATTTCCCACCCCACTATGTGTGAAGTTCACTTCCAACCCTTTCCCCTACATATACATACACTTTATGCATGATTATGCAGGCTTAGCAAAATACTTACACTCCTCTTCCGATGCACTGTGTGAAGGAATACATATGCGCAGTGCTCCATTCTCGGGAGACCATATGCTTGGGTCTGACAGCTTAAAATAACCCAGAACAAGTGATGTCTTTATTCAAATGACGAACTTCCTCTCCAGCACCACCTATCTTTCAAGGTTAATTAATCTTCCTTAAAACACCCAAATCCATGTTCGGCTGAGATACCCAAAGATTCTTTGATTTCTGAGGAGGGTGACAAGATGGTGCTAACATAGGAGGCATTTCCTTAATCTTATGTGACGGAACAACTGTTGTTTTTACAAGGTCTTTAGCCATCTCTGCCAAAGAGTGTAAGTGCCAAAACAAACTATAACTCCTAGGATCCCATAGCAGTAAAAAGCGGTTTAAAACTGCATCAGTTCCACAATGTAGATGCACCCTTTTTTCTGGTCTTAATTTTGAGGTCTGGCCAGAAAGCAAAAAGGACTTTCTAAACCGTGGATGCAATTTCCTTAAAACATTAAGCCAGGAAACTAGAATACTGTGTCCAGTTCTGGGCTCCACAATGCAAGAAGAATATTGACAAGCTGGAACATGTCCAGAGAAGGGCCACCAAAATTAGCCAAGGTTTGGACACCAAGCCCTATGAGGAAAAACTTATGGAGCTGGGTCTGTTTAGCTTGGAGAAAAGAAAGCTGAGAAAAAGGGACATGATAGCCACCTGAAAGGAATTCATATTGAGGGGGCAAGCTTGCTTTCTGCTGCTCCAAATACCAGGACATAAATGAAACAATGGACTCAAACTGCAGGAAAAGAATCTCCACCTAAAATTTAGAAGAATGTCTCGATGACAAGAGCAGTTTGATGGTGAAATATGGTGCTTGGAATTGTGGAGTCCCCACTCAAGGTGTTTAACCAGGGGCTGGATGTCCATCTATCAAGAGTGTTTTGATTGTGCTTTTCCTGCATGGCCTCTGTGGCCTCCTCCAACTCTTATGATTCTATGGCAGTTGTAGCATCTGCTGGATATATGTTTAGTCTAGTGTCCAAAACTTCTCCAAAACTTCTCCTTCAACATACTGAATGGAATGACATTCACAACACGGTAATTCAGTTTTACCAGCAAACTATATGTGTGTGTGTGTGTGAGAGAGAGAGAGAGAGAAAGAGAGAGTTTCATATAATCTTTTGGTTTAGAATTTTTTCCTTACACTCTTTATGACATACAGTTGATTCTTGTGTCATTTCCTCCTTAGCCGCTCTATGGGGTTCGTCACAAATAACACTGTCAACAAATTTTCTTTTCTTAATTAGAAACTTATCCATTTTAGTGGCAATTACTGCAACTCAATCAACAAATTGTACAAATTATAAAAATTATAACAATATCTACACTTGAACAGCACAAGCCTTTGTCGCGGCCGAGGGGAGCACTTTTTACGCGACACACTTGAGGATTACAGGCGACACACTAGTGTGTCCCAACACAGTTTTGAAAACTCTTGTCTAGACTTATACAGGAGTGTATAGGGTTCCTTTGACAGCCTTGAATTAAAGCATAGCCTTCCATAAAGAGGGACCCATGACCACTGAAATATTGGAGACAGGGAAGATAGGAGCCTGCCAAATAAGTTTCAATGACAGGAGACGCATCAGTTCATCTCGCAGGCATCCTATAAGAGAGGCTTGGCTGGGCCAGAGAAGCATTAACATTTCCGTTAATAGGACCAGCCCCGCCGTTAGAGAGTCTGAATCCAGCTTGGGTTACTTATTAATGAAGCCGGAAAGTGCCTACACTTTAGACTTCACTTAGCTGAGGGGCGCCTTCGAGCACCAATTTGACTTCTATTAAATGACTAATGGCTATTGAGACATAATGTCCTTGCGGCAGATAGCACGTGCTATTTGGTATTTAATGTTTAAATATTTAATTAATTAAACACTGCCAAATATTTAATTAAATGCCATCAAAGCCATCCTGACACTTCCACTATGCATTATGCAAAAAAGAAGAAAGAGAGGGAGAGAAAGGGTGCTATATACACACACACACACACATATCCACACGCTTCATCCGTGTTAACAGCAGGTTCCTTATTTTGCCAAGGAGACAGCAGGCGCTGTGCAGGGGAAAATGGATTTGGGGAGAAGCAATGCTTGGGAAAACTATTCCTTAGTGCCACATCTTATGCACTTAAGTAATTTTTGTAATTCAAATGAAGTAACTTTTCCAAGACCTGGAAGAAAAGGCAAGCAATTCCAGAGCATGTTCTGCATTATAGATAAATTAGGCAATTCTGTAAATGTGCATGTGTTGGGCACCTCCACATCACACAATTATAGCATTGTGATTCCGTGGCAACTGCTGTGATTCCATCCTTAGACTTGCAATTTGAGAATGATTATTTGGGCTTCTCATCCAGAAAGCCCAATGCCCCAGGTGGGCAGGCTCTTTGTGTGGCTCTTAATTTCCTTCTTCCTTTTCCCTCATATACCTTCTCCCTCTCCCCTTCTTTCTTTCCTTTCTTCCTTCCTTTCTTCTTCCTTTGCTTTCACTCATAAACTTTCTTTCCTTTCTCTTCTTTTCATTTTCTTTCTCTCCTCCTTCCTTTGTCACTTATTTTACCTTTCTTTCCTTTCCTTCTATTCCTTTCTCTTCTTTTCGTTTTCTTTCTATCCTCCTTCCTTTGCCACTTATTTTACCTTTCTTTCCTTTCCTTCTATTCTATTCTTTCTCTTTCTTTCCTCCCCTCCCCTCACACCTTTCCCCTTCCTTCCTTTCTTCTTTCCTTCCTTCCGGCCTTCCCTTCTCCTCCCCTTCGTTTCTTCCTCTTTCCTTTCCTTTCTCTCCCTCCCTTTCTTCTCCTTTCTCCTTCCCTCCCTCCCCCAGGGCCAGCCCTAGGTAATTTTCAAGTGTAAGCGAACAGAATTTTGGTGCCCCCCCCAAAACCAATCACTGAAAAATAAAAGTGTTCAATAAGCAAAAATGTTGGATAATAAGGAGGGATTAAGGAAAAACCTATTAAACATCAAATTACATTATGATTTTACAAATTAAGCATCAAAACATCATGTTTTACAACAAATCAACAGAAAAAGCAGTTCAATACATGGAAATGTTATGTAGGAATTACTATATTTGCGAATTTAGCATCAAACATTGAACTGGGATATAGGACAGTAGGGACTCAGATAACCCAGTTCAAAGCAGACCTCCTTTTCCCCGCTAACACGGTAAAGTGGTAGACAAAGCACTTCCACCCGGTGGGTCTCTCGAGGAAGTTGTAGACCTGCCCTTGGATGTGGCTGCAGCTGAGGAGCAGGTGCCGGGCGCTGTAGATGGAGACATGTGGGTCCAGGTTGAGCGAGGGGTGCGGGAAGTCGGCGTTTATCACTACCCGCGCTGCCGCCTCTTCACCTCCTCCTCCACCTAGCAGGCTGTGTGGGGCCGAGGGGCTGGGCGTCAAGAGCGAGAAAGGCGCGTAGCAGGCATCGGGAGCGTTCTCGGCCAGCTCCAGCGCTGCAGGCTTGAGACTGCCTTTCTTGGAAAGGACAGAGAAGTGCACCATGGTCCAGCAGCGCTGCTTCGCCTTCGGGAGGAAGGGGAAGGCGGCAGGGAAGGAGGCATCGTGGCCAGGTGGGGGCAGGCATTGTGGCCAGGCAAGAGGGCGCCGAGGCCAGCGAGAGGCTGTGGGCCTGGGAGGAGGAGGTGGGGGTGCGCAGACCAGCAGCGAGAACAGGAACACAGTGAGAACAGGAAGCTAGTGCCGCTGGCCTGCGCGCCTCTCGCCTTCTTGCACAAAGAGAAGAGGGAGGCGAGAGGTGCGAACAAAAATTTGGCTTTAGGGCACTTGGAGGCGCCTCAAGAGGTGCCTCAACTGCACCCCCCAGACGATGGTGCCTCAAGCAACTGCCTAAATTGCCTTACGGTTGAACCGCCCCTGCCCTTCCCCTTTCCTGCCTCCCTTCCTTTCCCTTTCAACTTCCCCCTCCCTCCCTCCCTCCCTTCCTCCCCTCTTCCTTCTTTCCTTCTTTCCCTCCTTTCCCTTCCTCCCATCCCCTCACACACTTCACCTGAGCAATCAAGCCACTCCCTTTCTTTCCCAGTGACATAACAGAGGGCCACTTCACCTAGCAACATCCAATCTTTCACCAAGCCGCAGCAGATCCATTTTGTTCCTTCGCTTTCCCTCTGTCCTTGGCCTGAAAAGGGTGGTTTGTTTTGGTTCAAACTGCTCAATTATTTTAAGTTGGATAATGAAGGCTCTGTGTGCCAAGTTTGGTCCAGATCCATCAAGCCATGGATACAAACCAACATATATATAGAAGATATGAGATATGTGCTCAGACTGCAGAAGACCCAACGACAGTGTTATGGCAGAGAAGTTTGGAAAAAGTTACTTGGGGGGAAAGAGAATTACAAGACCCAGGACCCTCCATCCTTAATACTGTCATCAAAAACATTTGGAGGATGACAGATCAGATGGGGACACACCAGTGCGCATGTTTGTGCCCGTAAATTGAGCTCCAGATGAACATGTCGGCAAGCAAAGCCCTGCTTGAAGATGAAGTTGCTCTGCCAATCTATTGACTTTTAATTATTTAAAAGTAAATGAGTGCTACTTCGCATGGCATACCTGCCAAGAGTTTACACTGCTTTTTTTTAACTTAAATATTTACTCTGTTATTCAATAAAAATGAATCTGTTGAAGCAAAAAAAAAACCCCCACACTTTTTTGCAATACATTCATTCTCATTAAAAGTGTCTGCCGCCTTAACCACTCCATAGCTCAATACTACAGGATCAAGAGAGATGTAGTTTTTACACACTTTGCTGCCTTCTCTGCTAAAGAGTGCTGGTGCCTCGCCAAACTACAAATCCCAGGAACCCATAGCATTGAATTATGGCCATTAAAGTGTTGCTGGAGGCCCTAAAAGCACTTTATGGTCGCTGTGTAGGCATTTCCGAAGTCCGCCAGTGCGATTCTATGGTATGCTTCCGCCCGAAGTTGCTCGTTTCAATAAGGTTCTCTGTTATCTGCCGTTTCAATTCTGCAATATATTCTTCGTGGATAATATGGCAGTTATACTATATAAGTTTGAAAGAGACAGAGAGTATTTGGGAAAGCCTTTTGACATATAGGTTCAACATCCTTTTTTTACAGTATTATAAAAGTACATTTTCAATCGTGCTATTTCTTTATAAAATGAAATTGATCAGAAGGCTTCAAAGAGGATATTTCAAATATTCTACTGCCATCTTGTGGACAAGCCACGCCTGCGTTGATTTGGGCCATGCTCTCTATTGCCTAAGGCGAAAACCACATTACTAGTTCTCACAATGAGTCTGCTCATGTTGGAATGTAGCTTATAATATGTTGGATTGACTTTAGAAGACTGAATGAATACAGTTCCTCTGCTGAAATAAAATCTTGCTTTTTCTTGAAGTTCAACTATTGTTCTGTATGATATTGAACGACTGATGGTTTCAAGTCCTTGTCATCTCAAAAAAGTAATATCCTCCTGCCCTAAGTTGGAAGTTAAAATGAAAATGCCATCATTTTCATACATGAGTTAGTGATAGGAAGAGGATTGGTGCTGCTTCAGGCATTGTTGCTTTAACCATATGTGCATCTCAGCTCAAGGACCTAGAGAATGAGGAGCCCGTTCACATTGCAGAATTAGAACACTATAATTCCTCTTCAGTTGCTATAGTTGCATCCTATAGAGTCTGGGAAGTGGCACTGAGAATTCTCAAACAGAGAGCTCTAGAGCAGTGGTTCTCAACCTGGGGTCCCCAGATGTTTTGGGCCTTCAACTCCCAGAAATCCTAACAGCTGGTAAACTGACTGGGATTTCAGGGTTGTTGTGTGTTTTCCGGGCTGTATGGCCATGTTCCAGAAAACACACAACAACCCTGTGATCCCGGCCATGAAAGCCTTTGACAACACATTGACTGGGATTTCTGGGAGTTGTAGGCCAAAACACCTGAAGACCCACAGGTTGAGAACCACTGCTCTAGTGCCTCACCAAATTACAAATCCCAGGATTCCATAGGATGAAACCATGGCTCTTAATGTGGAATAATAGTACTGTCATGTGAATGTAGTGTAGTGTGAATGTGCCTCAGAACTGACTGACATCCAGAGTTCAGTAGAATGACAGGGGAGAGCCCTAAAACAGTAAGGCTAACTGTCCACATTTGGACTGAATACAGATTACTACCCCAAAGAGAAGGAGGCACAGCTTGAGGTGAGGGCTGATGGGAGTTGTAGTGCCAAAACCCTGGGAGAGACACAATTGGTCCATCTGCATCTTGCCCATTGAAAGCAGAAGTGGGGAAAGTCCAGTTGGCTGGCCAAAATGCAACACTAACCCTCTTTTGCAACCTGAGAAGGCACCCATGTAATACCCAGACCTCTCCCAATTGAAGAATAAAGATCCAGGCCACCAAGGAGGTTGGATCTGCAAAATACAGTTTCATCATCATCATTGGAATGATCATACACACACACATATACACACACACACACACACACACATATACATAGTGTCAGGAGCAACTTGAGGAACTGCAAGTCACTTCTGGTGTGAGAGAATTAGCCATCTGCAAGGACATTACCCAGGAGTTGCCCAAATATTTTGATATTTTTACCATCCTTGTGGGAGGCTTCTCTCAGGTCCCCACATGGAGCTGGAGCTGATAGTGGGAGCTCATCCGCACTCTCTCCAGGTTGGATTCGAACCAGCAAGCTTCAGGTCAGCAACCCAACCTTCAAGTCAGCAGTCCTGCCAGCACAAGGGTTTAATCTGCTGCGCCACTGGGGGCTCCAACAACTATATTCAAATGGCAAGAAAAGCAATTACATCTCAAACATTAGGAAGAACCTCTTGAGGATAAGAACTGTTCTAGTATGGAATGTTGACTGCCTTACAGCATGGCACTTTCTCCTTCATTGGAGGTCTTGAAATAGAAGTTGGATGGCCATCTCTGAGGAGTGCCTTAGCTGTGCATTTTGGCATAGTAGGGACTTACAGTAGGTGATCCTAGCAGTCTTTTTGATGATAAGATCAACTGTGAAATGGACTGCATCAGAAGGTAATAATAATTCCAGCATCAAGAGAATACTATTACGAGAAACAGGGATGGGATCAAGGAAATTAGTGAGAATCTGCCCATTCCATAGGTGAAATAGTGGTAAGGCAGTTCAACCTCCACACACTGACGGGCTTGTTGGATATCACCACTAGAAATATAGAAGATTTTACAGGCCAGTGGGATGGTAATTTTCATGAGTTGATTCTTCGGAGGTTGGAAGACCATCTTGTGGGAGAACTTCAGTTACATATCCCTGTGTAGCAGGTGGTTGGACTAGATGGCCTTTTGAGTCCCTTCTAGCTCTGTGATTCTTTGACCCAGTCACCAGGAGACAAATTACACTATGTAGGAAAATTTGAAAAATGTTCTGTTCCTAGTTTGAAAGTAGCATTTCCTGTTTAACTGTGTGGTCCTTCATTTGAAAGTAAAGTAGAGTCTCACTTATCCAACACTCGCTTATCGAAGGTTCTGGATTATCCAATGCATTTTGTAGTCAATGTTTTCAATTATCATGATATTTTGGTGCTAAATTCGTAAATACAGTAATTGCTACATAGCATTACTGCGCATTGAACTACTTTTTCTGTCAAATTTGTTGTAAAACATGATGTTTTGGTGCTTAATTTGTAAAATCATAACCTAATTTAATGTTTAATAGGCTTTTCCTTAATCTCCCCTTATTATCCAACATATTCACTTATCCAACGGTCTGTTGGCCCATTTATGTTGGATAAGCGAGTCTCTACTGTAGTTATTCTGCTCCAGAAACTTCATTTTTGTGGCTGCCACAAACTATGTCGAATTGGTTGAGACTCTTATGATGACATATTGAAAAACTAGAGCAAAATGTACTGTAGCATGATGCCCCTCCCACAAAATAAAAGTTTTTTGCAGTTTAATAAACTTTTTCCATGGTTTTATGATAGAACTACAGTAGAGTCTCACTTATCCAACGTTCTGGATTATCCAACACATTTTTGTAGTCAATGTTTTCAATATATCATGATATTTTGGTGCTAAATTCATAAATACAGTAATTACTACATAGCATTACTGCATATTGAACTACTTTTTTGTGAAATGTGTTGGATAGCATGATGTTTTGGTGCTTAATTTGTGAAATCATAACCTGATTTGATGTTTAATAGGCTTTTCCTTAATCCCTCCTTATTATCCAACATATTCGCTTATCCAACGTTCTGCCGGCCCGTTTATGTTGGATAAGTGAGACTCTACTGTAATTAGAAAATGACATTTATAACCCAGGATCAAAAATCATAATGTTACATAGTGTTGTTATTATGTTTATTTGTACCCCACTTTTTCTCTCTACAAGGAGACAAATGCCCACAAAGTCACAGAACCTGGCAACTCAAGGCACCCAAGGTTTCTTTTCCAATTGAGCACATCGTTCTGGCGATATAAACGGCCATCCGCTGATCCTTCACTATTTCAGCGGCGATAACCAGCTTTTGAACTGCAATAAATGAGGCCAATCAACATTACTTTTGTCTCATTACTTCAAGAGCTGACACATAAATTCCCTCTTATCCTTTCCCCCCTTTTGGTCTGGAATTAGCCATCGCGCTCGGTTATGTGCTATTATACCCAGATCTTCTCAACTATAGATCAAACTGTTTGATCTTGGCTGGGTTCAGAAAACCGATTGGGAAACAGGTTTTGCACGCTTCAGTTTAAGAAAGCCTGGTTCTCTTGTCCAGCTTTTCCAGGCTTTTGAAAAAGCACATTAGGGTTTAATATTAAGCTGCGTTAACATCAGTCAAATGGAGGAGAGAATGGAGTGGTAATGACTATATTAAGCCACTGATATCTTCCACTTAGATCTGCAGATTTTATTACTTGGATAACACAAAGCGGAGAGACAGGATTCCACATGTTATTGCAGATATTGTAGGACCTTCATAGGCCTCAGTTTCAAACTGCATTATATGACAGTGTAGACTCATATAATGCAGTTTAAAATGGAAATTATAAGAAGAGTGGAGGCTGATGAAATAAAAAAGCATTTGAGAATGTATTTGAGAAGAAGGTCTTTAGAAATGGAAGGTTTCAAGTGACTTATATAACCTGGTTGTTTAATTTAACATGCTCATATTGCTAATTTTAAAGGAAACATTGGCTTAAACATACAGTAGAATCTCACTTGAGCCCCGGTGGCTCAAGTGTGTTAAAGCACTGAGCTGCTGAACATGCAGACCGAAAGGTCCCAGGTTCAAATCCCGGGAGCGGAGTGAGCACCCGCTGTTAGCTCCAGCTTCTGCCAACCTAGCAGTTCGAAAACATGCCAATGTGAGTAGATCAATAGGTACTGCTCCCGCAGGAAGGTAACGTCGCTCCATGCAGTCATGCCAGCCACGTGACCTTGGAGGTGTCTACGGAAAACGCCGGCTCTTCGGCTTTGAAATGGAGATGAGCACCAACCCCCAGAGTCAGACATGACTGGACTTAACATCAGGGGAAACCTTTACCTTTTAGAATCTCACTTATCCAACATAAATGGGCCAGAAGAATGTTGAATAAGCAAAAATGTTGGATAATAAGGCGGGATAAAGGAAAAGCCTATTAAACATTAAATTATATTATGATTTTACAAATTAAGCACAAAAACATCGTATTTTACAACAAATCGACAGAAAAAGCAGTTCAATACATGGTAATGTTATGTAGTAATTACTGTATTTACGAATTTAGCGCCAAAATATCACAATGTATTGAAAATATTTACCACAAAAACATTGCTTACTAACAAATTGACTGCAAATAAAGATAGAATTGCATAAAATGATCTTACAGTAACAACTTTGTCGGAAATTAAATGCGTAAAAAGTTCTGTCCTTGCTGCCTAGAGAAATAGCTGTGGATTCGGGCAGGAGGCAGATTGCGTTGGATAATCCAGAACATTGGATAAGTGAATGTTGGATAAGTGAGACTCTACTGTATTAAACTGCCTTCCTTCCTTCCTTCCTTCCTTCCTTCCTTCCTTCCTTCCTTCCTTCCTTCCTTCCTTCCTTCCTTCCTTCCTTCCTTCCTTCCTTCTTTTGGTGTTGGAAGTTTTCCTATTCTTCCCATGTTTTGCTGCTTCTGATTTTCTGTTATTGAAGTAATGCCTATAAAAATACATCACCGTCATCAGTTTATACTATCTCTAGATGCTCCACCATTATCACCTTGAAAAATAAATCTGAGGCTGCATAATGGAGTTGTTTAAATTCTCAGACATCTTGTTCATCAGTATACTGATTTATTTTCAGGCACAATTTAAAATGCTGGTTGTGACATTTAAAGTCCTTTATGATTCACATATAGGTTCTCTAAAGTAGTAGTACTCAACCTGTGGGTCCCGAGATGTTTTGGCCTTCAACTCCCTGAAATCCTAAACTGGCTGGGATTTCTGGGAGTTATAGTACAAAACATCAGGTTGAGAACTACTGTTCTAAAGGATCATAGTCTCCCATATAAACTTACTTGAATTTTGAGATCATCTGTGGAGGACCTACTTTTTGTCCCACTACCAGTTCAGGTGAATCTGACTGTGATGCCATAGGGTTGCTCTGGAGCTTCCACCACTGCTACAGGCCTTGGGCACCTGTGATGTGGCCTCCCTGTCACCTGTGAGACAGAGCTGAAAAAGGAATGGACAGGAGCATGGACCTTCATGTCCAAAAAGGGAATAGCAACTGTGAGCATAGCAACAGGTGAGATGCGAGGCAGGCTGTACAAAGTCGGGGAGAATGCTCTTCACTTGCTTGCTCACAAGTACACTGAGTAGTCCAGAGGGAAGGCGCTTAGTCTGTTTCAATAACCCAAAAGAAGCAACAACAAACATTTAATATTTCATTCTGATCTCATTATGACATTCATTGTTTTACTCTATTATTATTAAAAGGATGTGTAAGCACATTGACATTGAGGAAGATGAGAATAGTGATTTAATCAGAGTTGGACAGTCTTATCTTAAATTACAGCATTATGTAAGCATTCAAAAACATTTAACCTACTGATGCCCCAATTAATGTAATTTTATCGGTATCTATTTTTATTTCTGAAATTTATCATTCTCGGCTTATACTTGAGTCAATGTTTTCCCAAGTTTTTTGTGGTAAAATTAGGTGCCTCGGCTTATATTCGGGTCGGCTTATACTCGAGTATATACAGTACTACATTGACCAAGGTAAAGGTTAAGGTTTTTCCCTGACATTAAGTCTAGTTGTGTCCGACTCTGGCGGTTGGTGCTCATCTCAATTTCTCAGCCGAAGAGCTGGCATTGTCCGTAGACACCTCCAAGGTCATGTGGTTGGCATGACTGCATGGAGCACCGTTACCTTCCCACCAGACCAGTTGCATGTTTTATCTACTCACCATTGCATGTTTTCAAACTGCTAGGTTGGCAGAAGCTGAGGCTGACAGCAGTAGCTCACCCCACTGTTCAAACTTCCCAGATTCGAACTGCCAACCTTTCAGTCAGCAAGTTCGGCAGCTCAGCAGTTTAACCCATTGCACTACTGGGGGCTTCTGACCAGTGTATAGTTTGACCCAAATTTTTGTGGGGGGGAGGGGGTCATTTTGTTGGTCAAAATGTATATATGATTTTTTTAAAATTTCAGCAGCCTCCTTAAGAAGACTTTGGACTTCATCCCACTGCATGTAGGCTCTGTTTTTGCGCTTCCAGAGTCCCACGGAGGCCATCACATGATGTAAGGGCATCGTGGTGACTCCACGGAGCTCTGTTTCCGCAGTGTATGGAAAGCGATCAATCAAGCTGACTCCAAACTTGAGAAAAGCGTGATAAGGACATGGGATGGCTGTGTATCCCAGAAAATGGAGAAAGACCAGAGGAAATAGGGAAAGATGCTTCCTTCCGTTTTTCTGCTGCTCGTGGAATGTGTTCCACCTTGCAGAACTGTGCTGTGCTGTCTTATCTTTGTTTGGGGTGGTTTTGTCCTTTTCATTGGGTTTTTAAAAATATGTATAAATTACAAACCAAGAAAAGAAAAGTCAGAGCCTGGTTACAGTACAAGAAAGAGGCAAGAAAGCTGAAAGAAGAATATCCTCCAGCAATAAAAGTTACATATGGAACGTTTTGCTATTTATTTACCTCTGTTCTGCTACGAATGTCTACTGTTCGTGCTCTTGGATTCTGTTCACTTCATTGGTTTTGCCCTTTCCGTTGGTTATAAATCTGGAGCCTAGGATATGTTTGGCTAAACTTTTGTAATTGGTATGTTTTAGCTATATCTCTTTTAACTGTTGTGTAAGCCACCTTGGATCCAAAAGCGGAAGAAAGGCAGAAGAGGAAGAGGAAGAAAAGCGAAGGTGAGAAACAAAGAGAGAAGCAAACCAGAGATACTTGGAAGGGCCAGGAAAGCAAGGTTAAGTTTTTACCACATTCATTTAAGACAATCCAAATTATCACATATATTTTATAATGAAGTGGCATCTAAAGTATTCAGGGCTTCCCATCCCTGTTGTGTGCAGGGATCACTGAACTGTATGGAAGGGAAGCTATATTTTTGGAAGGAAAGAAATATGATTTGGGTATCTGTGTGAAATAATTCTCTCTAGAACAGTGAATATTTTCCATCTGATTCCAGCTCCACTGAGCAAATCACCCCGAGGTGAATGTTTGGGTCAAAGTTAAATACAGCTGCTTGGGGAGTTGGTGAGTATGAAAACAGACTAATTTGGGGCGTAAGTCATTTTTATGACCCTAATTTCCTGTATTACATGCAGAAATGGTCCATAAATGGCACAAAACATTTTCGTAAACTGAACCTTAAAGAATCTCTCGTTTTTCCTTCAAAGTAAGGGTGCGGGAAGGAGGATTTGCAAATCTGGAGCTTTCTTTATGAATGTATCAAAAGGAAAGGCTTGACGTCTCAGTTTTACTAGATCCTTTTCTTCCAAGTTATTTGTGAGCTATTGTATTGCAAATCCCAATCCTAATCATTCTTAGGTATTCTTTTGTTAACACCAGGTTTTTATCCACTCCATTTTCTAAGAATCTGTCAATCATCTGGTGGAAAGTTGCTACCTTTATATGTATGCTTTTCTCCCCAATGTTCCTAACAGGAAAAAAGTATTGGTTGTTTATCATCATATTGAACTTATTATTTGTATTTTATGTGGGAATTCAAACCGGGAGAGCTGGTGAATGTTCTTTCTTATCAATTTCTCCAAAATGAAAATCAGAATGTGTATGGCCAAGCAATATCAGAGCATGGTTAAGATGGCAAAGGTTATTAATGATGAAGAATATACATGTTAGGAAAGGATGCAGCCATTTGCTTTGCCTGAGCTTACTGGGAAAGGCAAGATTATGGTCATTCTTCTTCTCTCCACCGTTAAGTTAATGGAGTACAGACTACTTCTGTAATGTAAACTTCGTTTGCAGCAAATTAACTTAGCCAAGGATAACAGGGGAAAGTAGGAGGAGGATGAGAAACTGGAATATTGTTAAGGCAGGTGGGAAATGGGACAGTAGAGGATTAACCAGAATCTTCCCTGCCAAAAAGGGACAGGTTGAAAGTATGGATGTCCCAAGTCCTGCTGCCCTACAATACTTGCCATATGTTCTGGGAATTAAATGGGAATCGTATTGTCAGGAGAAAAGCTACATTACTTGCAAAGGAATTGCTAAGTTATTTTAGTTCTACCAAATTGTGGGTTCCAGAAGGCCAAATCAGAACACAAACGGGTAGTGGTGAAAGCAGAGGTCTTTCATTCTCAGTGGCTAAAGAGGATCTCAGCAGAACTAGTGCTCAAAGTACTGACATACATTCCCAACTGTGAACACATAGGTTATTTGTAGCAGTACACAACAACTGAAAATTCCATGCTGGCTTCCCATTTGTTTTGGAGGGTGTTGGCTAAGATCCGCAGCCTCATTGGAGGAAAGAAGAGTGAGTCTGCTTCTGCCTCCCGGGTTTGCTCCATTGTTTAGGTGTGTGGAAGCATTGCTAGGAGATGATGGTGATTCTGGAGCATTGTTCCTTGGAGTCCAAGGTGTGGTGAAAAAAACATTAACATGAAATTCATGAAAGTTTGCTTAGCAGGCAAGGAGAAAAATCCAGCATGCTGGCTGTATATCTACATACATTTCACATAATCATATTGGTGCGGGGTCTGATTTTTCAATAACAGAATGAACATATCTTGAGCTATAGTACTAGAGTTTTCTAGCTGATAACTACAGTATTCCATAAGAACCTCGTCAAGCTACAATTCCTACAGTTTGAAAAGAACTTATTAAAGTACAAATCCCAGGATTCCATGAGATGACCCCATGGTAGTTCAAGTGAGAGTGAAGTCCTATTTGGAGGAGGAGGAAGAGATTGTTATCCCAGGGAGCAGAAATTTAAGTGTTTATCTTTTTCATATAGGTAACAGGACTTCCATGTAGGTATGCAGGAAGAATGGAAAGCAAATTATCTGTGGTGGGTATTATGTGTAACTGTTCTATTTAATTCCAAAGGTCTTAATAGTTACAGTGTCTGTGTACCTCTCACTGAACTACATAAAAGTTCAGGAAGTCTTCTTTGCTTTCCCCCCTTGTAATCTGAAGAGACTTGTTGAAGACTCCTTCAAGCAAATCCTATAATCTTTTTGTTTGTGTCTTGAACTCAAGGGCCTATATATAAAATATATCTATTACCCAGCTGTGGGCTACATTTGGCTTTTTTACTCAGCTGCTTTAAAATGTAGTTCCTTTCAAAATCTGTAACATCTACACTAACCATTTAATATCATTTGAACTAGGTTCAGTCCTTAGTGTCTCTACTTTAAGGAATCCAGGAACGAGAAGGTGGGAATGACTTCTGATTAAAACTTTAGTCAGGCAGAATAGTCAGTGCTGGATAGGTGAATAGTTTGATCTGGTTTAAGGGAAAAAAAATGTATCCTGCTAACTGAATTTCAAGGTGAAGAAGGTAATAGGAAAGTGGAAGAGCAAACAAATAGAAGTGGCAGATGTGGCAGGATATAAACGTTTTCTCTGAAGCAATATCATAGAATCATAGAATCATAGAGTTGGAAGAGACCTCATGGGCCATCCAGTCCAACCATCTGCAAGAAGCAGGAAAATCACCTTCAAAGCACCCCCGACAGATGGCCATCCAACCTCTGCTTAAAAGCCTCCAAAGAAGGAACCTCCACCACACTCCACGGCAGAGAGTTCCACTGTCGAACAGCCCTCACTGTGAGGAAGTTTTTCCTGATGTTCAGGTGGAATCTCCTTTCCTGTAGTTTGAAGCCATTGTTCTGCGTCCTAGTCTGCAGGGCAGCAGAAAACAAGCTTGCTCCCTCCTCCCTATGACTTCCCCTCACATGTTTGTACATGGCTATCATGTCTCCTCTCAGCCTTCTCTTCTGCAGGCTAAACATGCCCAGTTCTTTAAGCCGCTCCTCATAGGGCTTGTTCTCCAGACCTTTGATCATTTTAGTCACCCTCCTCTGGACGCTTTCCAGCTTGTCAACATCTCCCTTCAATTGCAGTGCCCAGAATTGGACACAGTATTCCAGGTGTGGTCTGATCAAGGCAGAATAGAAGGGTCGCATGACTTCCCTGAATCTAGGCACTAGACTCCTATTTATGCAGGCCAGAATCCCATTGGCTTTTTTTGCCCACATTGTAGGATCATGTTTAACTTGTTGCCCACAAGGACTCCAAGATCTTTTTCATACGTACTGCTGTCGAGCCAGGCATCCCCCATTCTGTATCTTTGCATTTCATTTTTTCTGCCTAAGTGAAGTATCTTGCATTTGTCCCTGTTAAACTTCATTTTGTTAGTTTCGGCCAATCATCTCTCTAGTCTGTCAAGATCGTTTTGAATTCTGCTCCTGTCTTCTGGAGTATTGGCCACTCCTCCCAGTTTGGTGTCGTCTGCAAACTTGATGATCAAGTAATCCTCTTCTTCTTTTCTTCAGTGTCTGAGTAGTGGAGTACCTGGAGTTTCCATCACTTTCTACATATGGAAAGGGTTGCATCTGAGGAGGAGAAGTTCCTCCCATGAGCAAGATTCTCGGCTTTCCCAATGTCTTTGCTCATATGAACAGTGTCTCTTCTTCAGATGCGTTGTTTTCCCTATGACAAAAAGTGACGTGTGTGTGCAGGTTACACACTCCCCTGCTCACATGTTGAAGATAGTATTGTGAATAACATAATCCCTGAACATGACTTGAGAGGTCTGTTACTGGGGAAAGTATGGATAGAAAAGAGGGCTCCTGTGATGTTGCTTAACGCAAGTCTTCCGCTATCTCTCTTTGGTTTCTTATCATCTTTATATGCTGTATGGTGAATAGAAGCTTTATCGTAGCCAGATGCTGTTCATCACTTGAAATCTGCCAGACAGAAATTCAGAGAGAGAGAGAGAGAGGAAAAGGAGAAGGGAGGGAGTGCATCTGAAACACAGAGGTAGGGCTGGTTATCTCTAAGCCAGATGGTTTGTCCCCAGTGTTCCAGGTTTATAAATCTCCTGCCTATAAATTCCATTGTCACCAAAAATATGGCAAGTTTTCAGCTCTTGCGGACACTTACCCTTTGAGTTGGAATCTGTGAAGATTAAGAGATAGGCATCATAGATCACATGTGCTGTTGTCTGTATACATTGATCCTTGTATAAGCGAGACACCTTTCCAAATTAGTTTTAAAGTAGCTTTTTCTTTTTGTGTAATGTTCCTCCTTCTCCCCCCCCCCCTCTCCTCCAAGTCACTTTTATGAGCCTATCGTTTTCTATGAATTTCTGTTCCTCTTGGCTGGTGTCCATGGAGGTGCTTTATGAAGCTCGACAATCCAATCATGTCCAGGAGGATTATGACTTTAAAACTTTTATCCAAGAACAGGACCCCTAACTGTGTGATGAATGGCTTTTGAGACTCGCTTCCTTTTCAGAAGACTGTTGACAGCTTGGGCCAGAATGCAGATTCCCTTAGATTCAAATTCTCATCCCAACATACCGTTGGCTTGTGGGTTGCCTTGGTCCACGCAGGGTGGGGAATGAAATAGTATGAAACTAGCTTGAGGAGGCAGTGTGGATCGTGGCCATGATATAAACAAGGAGATCTAGCCTAGTTTGCTAGCTCAGGGTGATCCCATTCCTTAAAATTTCATAACCAAACTATGAGGCCTAGAGATGACCATTTGTGATGATGACAGGATCTTCTAATGTCACAAAGGGCAGCCTCTGACGATGATATTAAGAATGGTACATTCTGCATCAACTCCAGTTTCACAGTTTGATTTCTTTTAAAAGCATAACACACAAGGTATATACATACATTAGGAGCATATACAAGGTGTCCATAAAGCCTCCTTACCATTTTTTAAAATATACAGTAGAGTCTCATTTATCCAAGACTCGCTTATCCAAGGTCCTGGATTATCCAAGGCATTTTTGTAGTCAATGTTTTCAATATATCATGATATTTTGGTGCTAAATTCTACAGTAGAGTCTCACTTATCCAAGCCTTGCTTATCCAAGGTTATGGATTATCCAAGCCGTTTTTGTAGTCAATGTTTTCAATATATCATGATATTTTGGTGCTAAATTCGTAAATACAGTAATTACAACATAACATTACTGCGTATTGAACTACTTTTTCTGTCAAATTTGTTGTATAACATGATTTTGGTGCTTAGTTTGTAAAATCATAGCCTAATTTGATGTTTAATAGGCTTTTCCTTAATCCCTCCTTATTATCCAAGATATTCTCTTATCCAAGCTTCTGCTGGCCCGTTTATGTTGGATAAGTGATACTCTACTGTATATAGCAATTTATCTTAATCAGATGTGTTCTACGTACTCAGTGGTTATCAAACATTTTAATCACATAAACCAAAAGAGTTTGCAGTCAATGTGCTGGAACACATTTCTAGGGATGAGACCTTCCTCAACCAACTTTGTTTTAGTGATGAGGCAACCTTTCATGTTTCAGTAAAACTGAACACAAATCATGTGAAAATCTGGGGACCACAACACTCCCATGGGATTAGGAAACTTCACCAAGAGAGTCCAAAGGTGAATGTGTACCATGGGATCATGTTCAATCAAATAATTGGTCCATTTTTCATCAACGAGAGAGCAATTACTGCAAATGTTTACCTTGATCTTTTGACTGAATATGTGGCACTTCAACTAGATGGCCTCCAACCATCCTTTTCCAGCAGGATGGTGCACCACCACTTTGGGGAGGACTGCATGTTCATGGCTTCCTAAATCAAACATTTCCAGACTGTTGGATTGGAAGGGATGGCCCAATTCCCTGGCCACTTCATTCATCCAATATCACTCCCCTGGACTTCTCTCTATTGGGTTGTATTAAAGATACTGTGCATTGAATAAAGATATGGGACACCACTGAACTAAAGCAAAAGATCACTGATGCCATTGATGGGGTCATGCTACAATGAACATGGCAATAACTCAAGTATCGGCTTCATGTGCTTTGTGTAACTAACGGCACCCACACAGAGGGTATTAATTTAGGCAACCCCCCTTTCAATATCTACTGCACATTAATAAATAATTTCCACATATTTATGTGTTTATTTGCCTTCATAATAATGTTTTTAATTTGGTTTCTGTGTATATATATTCTCAAGACAATGCTCTCATCCTGAGAATCCTCCCTCTGACCCCAAGAACTGGGGAAGAAATGCCAGGCCCTGAGTCTCAGAGGCAGGTTTGAAGATTTGGGAATGAACCATAAGTGCCATTTTCCCTCCGAGTCTTATTTATTTATTTTATTTATTTACAGCATTTATATTCCGCCCTTCTCACCCCGAAGGGGACTCAGGGCAGATCACATTGCACATATAGGCAAACATTCAATGCCTTTTAACATAGAACGAAGACAAACAAACATAGGCTCCGAGCGGGCCTCGAACTCATGACCTCCTGGTCAGAGTGATTCATTGCAGTTAATTGCAGCTGGCTTGCTCTCCTGCCTGCGCCGCAGCCACAGCCACAGTCTTCAATTGTTGTCTAATATCTAAGACCCAGGGCCGTAGCCAGAAAAAAAATTCGGGAGGGGTTTTAAAAATTTCGCGGGGGGGGGGGGGTGTTGAACCGCTGACCCACCCGCCCCCCGGGTTCAGACCTGTCAATATCTGCTTGAGATAGTGCCTGGAGGGACTCTTAATGTTTTACGTCTCATAAACTTAGCATGGGGATTTGGTTAACCAGTTAAAATTCATGAGTAAACCAGGTTTTTTTTTAACCTGAAAATTTGGGGGGGGGGGGTTGAACCCCTAAAAAAAAAACCCTCGCTACAAGCCTGCTAAGACCCCTTCAAACTTGATAGGGAGAAATAGGGACACATCAAGGTGTTGTCTGGAAACAAATGGTTGTGGGGACATGCCAATCATAGGAGAGCTAAATCCCAACATGGCCAGGGTTAACATGAACACCTTCTGACGCAAAACCCGTCTTGGCTTATCCATGGGTCAACATAAGTACTGTATCTTAACCCTCTATGAAAACATCTCTTTTGAGTTGAGCAATGAAAGGTGAGATCTTCCTCTATAGTGGGAGGAGTTAGAAGAGGCACTGAGTGGTTTTTCATCTTTCTATAGAATGACCCTTGACTTATCTATGAATCATATCAAAATCCATGATTTTGGGCTATGGATACACAACTGTGGCAATAAAATAAGAACAAGCACAAAAAAAACAAAATAACTAATGTTGGTGCCTGACTTGACCACCTTCTCCCATCTAATGGCAGGGCCAGCTCTGAGAACCTGCCTTTCTTAAGTGGCAGTCACATTCTGCATTCAAAATAATAATAATAATAATAATAATAATAATAATAATAATAATAATAATAATAATAATAACAACAACAACAACAATAATCAGAAACTCCTCAAAGCACAGCAGACAAAAAACCAGTACAAGAAAACTGTACTACAAACTGACAGCTGGCACAACAAAACATTGCATGGAAAGTTCCTTGACAAAATTGAAGGAAAAGCTGATAAGACCTGGCTATGGCTCACGAATGGGACCCTGAAGAAGGAGACAGAAAGCCTGATCCTTGCAGCCCAGGAGCAAGCTATCAGAACAAAGGCAATTAAGGCCAAGATCGAAAAATCAGCTGGTGACCCAAAATGCAAACTGTACAAGGAAGCTGACGAAACCATTGATCATATCCTCAGCTGCTGTAAGAAAATCGCACAGACTGACTACAAACAGAGGCACAACTATGTGGCCCAAGTGATTCATTGGAACTTATGCCTCAAGTACAACCTCCCAGCAGTAAAGAACTGGTGGGATCACAAACCTGCAAAGATAATGGAAAATGAGCATACTGTGGGACTTCCAAATCCAGACTGACAAAGTTCTGGAACACAACACACCAGACATCACAGTTGTGGAAAAGAAAAAAGGTTTGAATCATTGATGTTGCCATACCAGGTGACAGTCGAATTGATGAAAAACAACAGGAAAAACTCAGCTTCTATCAGGACCTCAAGACTGAACTTCAAAGACTCTGGCAGAAACCAGTACAGGTGGTCCCGGTGGTGATTGGCACACTGGGTGCTGTGCCAAAAGATCTCAGCCGGCATTTGGAAATAATAGACATTGACAAAATCACAATCTGCCAACTGCAAAAGGCCACCCTACTGGGATCTGTGCAAATCATCCAAAAATACATCACATAGTCCTAAACACTTGGGAAGTGTTCGACTTGTGATACGAAATCCAGCATATCTATCTTGTTTGCTGTGTCAGACTATATTGTTGTGTCAATAATAATAATAATAATAATAATAATAATAATAATAATAATAATAATAATAATAATATACTTTTATTTCTTGCTCGCCCATTGCATTACAGTGGACTTTGGGTGATGCGGAGCCTCTGTCCGTGATGATTAATGTGTGGGCGCTCTTCCCCACCTGCTGCAGCCCATGAGTGATGAATATACATTCATGCGCCAGCCCTTAGTGCTCCATGTGTGCTTAAGACCCTTTATCATAATGTCACTTCTTCCAAGACAGAACCCTGACATTAATTAAAATCAGTTCCGGGGCCGAACCCCGTTTCAAATTAAACCCAGTATGTGAAAGGACAATTCCGAAAAACCAAAGCCAGAGCGCTTTGATAATTAACACATTCCCCCTTCCCATTTTTTAATTTTATTCCAACTTTTTTTGCAGCTCGTACAGTTGGTCAAGCCATCTGGACCTGCTGCTTTTGCTTCATTCATGCGTCTTCATTCTAAAGGATAATAGATTTCAAGCATGCAGCTATATCATATGCCATCACTACAATGACTCTCTCGAACACTCATTACGACTACTACTAGGAGCAGGAATGGGTAGCGTAGTATTAATGATTACTGATATCACTATTTCTATTACGGTAATAACTTCTAATGGTGTATTAGGAAAGATTCAGCGGTAGCAAAGCTGGGCCTTCGTGGTGTGTCCGTCATGTCTGACCATGACACCTGGACCCTTGGACTCATTATCGGGAACTCAAAATGGAATTATATAGAAAGATATAGCATTAACTTCACCAGCTTTTGTGGAAAAGTCCCATGGCTCTATAGTAGAAGAGAGCCAAAAAGTCCTGGTAAGTATGAAGCAATTCAATATCCCTTGAACTGGTATGGTTCCATCCTATAGAATCTTGAGATTTGCAGTTTGGTGATATAATTTGATTTTTGTTTTTGTTAGAGGAGCTCTAGCAGAGAACTTCAAGTGGCTTGTCAAACTATATTACTTACTTACTTACTTACTTAGGTGATCTCTCGTAGCCTGAGGATGATGGCCCTCCAAGTGTAGTGTCTTGCCAGTCGATGCGATGCGTAGGTGGCTGTGGAGACCTATTCTTGACCCGCATATTCTTCTGCAGTGAAGACATCGGTTTCCAGATGGAAGGCGGTCCCGCTCAGGGTTGGCTTGACGCACCTTCCTCTTGGCACGTTTCTCCCTTAAGCCCTCCATTCATGCCTCTTCAAATTCTGCAGCACTGCTGGCCACAGCTGACCTCCAGTTAGAGCGCTCAAGGGCCAGAGCTTCCCAGTTCTTAGTGTCTATGCCACAGTTTTTAAGGTTGGCATTAAGCCCATCTTTAAATCTCTTTTCCTGTCCACCAACATTAAATCTCTTTTCCTGTCCACCTCCGTGGAAGAACATGCGGGTCAAGAATAGGTCTTCACAGCCACCAATGCATCCACTACCAAGACACTACACTTGGGGGGCAATCATCCTTGGCTATAAGGGATCGTCTAAGTAAGTAAGTAAGTAATATATATATATATATATATATATATATATACTAGCTATGCCCGGCCACGCGTTGCTGTGGCGTTGTCTGGTGGTGTTGGTGAGAACTTGTTGAGGTAGTGGTGGTATTGAATGTCTGTTGTATGGTTGTCTTTATGTTTAGTATGCATTTGGTTATTTGTGTACTGTGAAAGTGGTGAGGATAGAGGGGGTCTATGTCCCTGTGTAGTATTGTATAAGGAGCCCCGGTGGCGAAGTGCGTTAAAGCACTGAGCTGGAGACCAAAAGGTCCCTGGTTCAAACCCCGGGAGCGGCGTGAGCGGCCGCTGTTAGCTCCAGCTCCTGCCAACCTAACAGTTCAAAAACATGCAAATGTGAGTAGATTAATAGGTATCGCTCCGGCAGGAAAGTAAGGGCGCTCCATGCAGTCATGCCGGCCACATGACCTTAGAGGTGTCTACGGACAACGCCGGCTCTTCGGCTTAGAAATGGAGATGAGCACCAGGCCCCAGAGTCAGACATGACTGGACTTAATGTCAGGGGGAAACCTTTACCTTTACCTTTATTGTATAGTATTTATACGTTGTCCATGTGTTATGAAAGCTTGGGTTGTGTCCTGCTGCATAGTAGAAAGGGTTGGGCTGGATGGCCTCTAGGAGTCTCTCCAAACTCTTGAATTCTATGCTTCTATTATTATTATTATTATTATTATTATTATTATTATTATTATTATTATTATTATTATCTTCTTCTTCATCATTATCATGTAGAGGCTGGATGGCCATCTGTCAGGAGCGCTTGGATTGTGTCCTCCTGCATGGTAGAAGGAAGTTGATCTGGATGACCCTTAGGGGTAACTCCAAACCTTAGGATTGTATGATGTTGTTATTATTATTAGTAGTAGTAGTATTAGTATTGAGAGGCTGGGTGGCCATCTGTTGGGCGTGCTTGGATTGTGTCCTCCATGGCAGAATTGGGTTGTTCTGGATTACCACAGTAATTATTTCATATTACAGTAGAATCTCACTTATCCAACATTCGCTTATCCAAAGTTCTGGATTATCCAACGCAGTCTGCCTTTTAGTAGTCAATGTTTTGTAGTCAGTGTTTTAAATTCATTGTGATATTTTGGTGCTAAATTTGTAAATACAGTAATTACAACATAGCATTACTGAGTATTGAACTACATTTTCTGTCAGATTTGTTGTATAACATGATATTTTGTGCTTAATTTGTATAATCATTACCTAATTTGATGTTTAATAGGCTTTTTCTGAATCTCTTCTTATTATCCAACATATTCACTTATCCAACGTACTGCCGGCCTGTTTATGTTGGATAAGTGAGACTCTACTGTATATTTATAATCTTATATCTGCTTAGAACTGGATTATATGAGGCCCCTTCTACACAGCTGTATAAAATGCACACTGAAGTGAATTATCTGGCAGTGTGGACTCAAGATAATCCAGTTCAAAGCAGATAATATAAGATTATAAATGGGTAATATAGCTGTGTGGAAGGGCCTTGAGTCTACACTGCCATTTAATCCAGTTAAAATCAGATAATCTATGGAAAATGCCTAAGTGAGGCCTAACTGTGCCTGTCCTGTGAGCTGAGTAGGTTGCTAGGAAACCAAGTGGGCGGAGCTTAGCACTCTAACTGGCAGCAATTGGATAAAAACAATTATTACTCTCTCTCTAATTAGGACTTTATTTTTCTTTTCTTTTTGTTGTATCAACCTAGTGCCGTGGATGATGGGTTGTGTTGTCAAATTTTGAGGTTGGGGGGCCTGTACTTTTGTTGTTTTGTGAATTGCCGTGATGCCGTCACTCTTTTATATATATAGATATATGACTATATCTTAAAATAGGATATAGGAGTTATTAAGTATTGAACTATTTGTGTCTTGTGTGTGTATAGACATATACTATATATATATATATATATATATATATATATATATATATGTCTATACACATACTTACTTACAGTAGAGTCTCACTTATCCAAGCCTCGCTTATCCAAGGTTCTGGATTATCCAAGCCATTTTTATAGTCAATGTTTTCAATATATCGTGATATTTTGGTGCTAAATTTGTAAATACAGTAATTACAACATAACATTACTGCGCATTGAACTGCTTTTTCTGTCAAATTTGTTGTAAAACATGATGTTTTGGTGCTTAAATTGTAAAATGATAACCTAATTTGATGTTTAATAGGCTTTTCCTTAATCCCTCCTTATTATCCAAGATATTTGCTTATCCAAGCTTCTGCCGGCCCGTTTAGCTTGGATAAGTGAGACTCTACTGTACTTACTTACTTACTTACTTACACACACACACATACACACACACATATGACTATATCTTAAAATAAGATTTATTATGGAATCAAAGAGGAAGCTCCCTATGAACAAATCTTGGCAAGAAAACCCCATGATAGGTTGTTGCTGCTGCTGTTGTTTTTATTCTGCCTTTTTCTCAATACAGGGACACAAAGCAACTGTTTTATTCTCTTTTATTCAGAGGTAAACTTCATGGAGGTTGAGAGCAGGTTTGACTGATTGTTGTCTATGATCATTAAGTTATATCGTAGCATGAGTATTTTTCTTACCCAACCCTCTTTCCCTTGCCCTGTAGCACTCTGAAAGTAGGATGGGATTGTGATAAAAATGCCAATTTAGTTCTTTATAGGATTTGGAAAAGGTGGCTTTCCATCTCCCTGTTAATTCCTGTATTTTTAGTGCCTAGCTTAAATTCCCAGTGTACACTTCTGCTCACCGGCTTATGCTGTACTCTGGGTTTAATATACTATTTGCTTAATGGCCCATTGACATAATCATTTGATATAGATCCTAGTCATACCACATTACCAGGTTGTGATATATTAATATAGCTACATATTAATGTTGGATGGGAAACCGATTACATCATTATCCATGAGCAATTAGTTGCTATCTGTCGCAGGTATACACATCTAGCGCTAGTCATTAGGAGGCTTTGCATTTTCAAAGTGCTGGATGCTCTCGGTTAAGACTGAAATCAACTGGAAAACTTTCCAGATCTATCATTGAGTTATGTGTACAAAATGTCCTTTCCCGTCATTTCCTGCAACCAGGTACCAGAGAAACATCCAAATCCTCTGGAATAAAAAGATAAACATATAGTCGAAGGAGCAGAAAATCAGAATTTGGAAAAGTTCCTTTTCTGAATCACAGCTTCCAGTCTCCCAACCAACACCGGCATCTGGGAGATTCTGGAAGCTGTAGTCCAAAAACATAACTTCTATATGGAATCTTCAATGTGTAAAGACTTATCGATCATTTTGTCTACCAAGTGGATTATGTATGAATTCAGATTATGGCACAAAATTCAGATTCAGCCTTCTACATCTTGAGGTCCTCTAGAAGCGAGCAGTTGGGAGATTCTGAGCATTATAGATCAAAATATTTGGAGAACAGTAAGATATGGAAGACTGGATTTGAGTATATTATAAAGAGAATTTCGAGACGTCAAGATCTTCCTTGTTTCTGAAATAAGTTAAGTCAGTAACATTACAGATGTAACCAAGATAAGAACACTTTATTACTTCTATCAAATGCAAAGGAGGCTTGTTCTATTGCTTTCAGCGTTGACCTCAGTTTACTGCCACTTGATTGTTAGTTCAATAGGCATAAAAAGTGAAAGGAACTTGTCCTCAGTTCAAATAACTTGTTTTGTTTAGGGACAGTGCATCAGTGGTCATCGGTGTGGAATGTACCTTGGGGACATGTACCTTGATCATGTACTGCATGTACAGTATTTTTAATAGTGGAAATGTGGTAGCAAGGGAAATTAGCATCCAACTTACATACAACTTATAGTTAAGAATGGGGCTCAGACAACAGAAAGTGAGAGAAACTTACCACTTGGTAGGGAAATCCATTCCTGGAAGAGCTATTATCATGGGGAAAAGGTGTCTCCACTGATGCTTTCTCTCCAATCATTGTTTCCACAACAAGCCACAGTTTCTAAAATCCAGTTCTCACAAGGACAGAAAGTGAGGCAAAAACTTCTGAAGAGGGACACAAACAGCAAAACAAACACTATAGGGGTGTTAACCCTTCCTTATGCTATCCAAAGCTATACATACATACATACATACATACATACACACACACACACACACACACAACTTGGATAGCATCTATATATACACACACGCACACACAAGGGTTGAATGAAAAGTAATGTCTCCACCTTCGTTACTTGGGTTTGGATGGGAATATTTTAATAAATCAAACGCAGAAATAATCCTTAGAATGTGCTCTTTAACTACCACTATTCACTTTTCCACATAATTACCAGACAATTGGATACATTTCTGCCAACGATGAACAAATTTTCTGAAGCCATCATGGAAGAAGTTGACACTGTTTCTGCAACCAGCGTCTCACAGGACCCATCGTGCACAGATCTTCCGATAGCCAAGCAAAGC
This sequence comes from Anolis carolinensis, assembly GCF_035594765.1. Classification (NCBI taxonomy): domain Eukaryota; kingdom Metazoa; phylum Chordata; class Lepidosauria; order Squamata; family Anolidae; genus Anolis; species Anolis carolinensis. The sequence goes on from NW_026943820.1 coordinate 15,382,064, forward strand.
AATAATGTGACTCACACGTTCTTGCGAAATGCCGATTATGCTTGAAATTTCTCTCTGAGTGATACAATGATCGTCCTGAATCAATCTGTCAACCTTTTGCTTGTGAACTCGGTGGTTGCTGTCACAGGATGTCCAACTCTTTGTTTGTCACGCAAGTCAGATGTTCTCACCTCAACATTTTTAAACTTACTCACCCAATGACGCACAGTACTTATATCAACACAATCCCCATAAACAGCTTGCATTCTCTGATGAATCTCCTTTGGGGTGACACCTTCTGCTGTCAAGAATTCAATGACTGCACATTGCTTAAGTCGCATTGACTGACCATCTGTGCAGGGTTCCATACTTCGCACTTTAACAACACAACCGTTCAATGCTAAGGCTTCCCACCAAATGGCACTGTAGAGGAGACTCTACTGAACAAGCCAGTACCTGCCGCATACCAGGACTGCCATCTGTGGAGGCATTACTTTTCATTCAACGTGTGTGTGTGTGTGTGTGTGTGTGCATACACACTCACTCTCACACACACACACACTTTGGATAGCATATATATATGGAGTTGCTCTTTAAAAATGTACCCATTCTGCCTTATAAACAAACTCAGCATAACAACAAACCCACAGAACCTATTTTGTCGGTAACATGGGGACTCCCTGTACACACACAGGATGTAAGCATGCACACTAACTTGGTGTAAATTAAAAAATCAAAGTTACAGAGTTGGCGTTCACTTTCTCTCTCTCTTGTTGTATGTGTCTTTAAACTTCCTGTTGACTTAATAATAATAATAATAATAATAATAATAATAATAATAATAATAAAAAAAAAACTTTATTTATACCCCGCCACCATCTCCCCAACGGGGACTTGGGGCGGCTTACATGGGGCCATGCCCAAAGCAAAACAATATAACAAAATATAAAAACAACATATCATAGAGCAATTAAACAATACAATAAGTAATAATATACATTACAACACAAGTCAAAGAAACAGTAATAACAAGGGCGGGCCGCATGAATACAAAGATAAAAACTTGGAGTGAGAGAGACAAAGGAATAAAAACCACAGGGAGCAGGGACATACGAAAGTGGAACAGTCTAGAGGAAAGATGTTGGAGGAGAGCAAGAAAAGGAATAAATAACAGTTACTCTCCAAAAGCACAACGGAAGAGCCATGTTTTTAAATCTTTTTTAAAAGCTAATAGAGTGGGAGCTTGCCTAATCTCAATGGGCAGTGAATTCCATAGTCGGGGGCCACAGCAGAAAAGGCCCTCTCCCTTGTACCCACAAGGTGGGCCTGGGATATAGGCAGTGGCGATAGGAGGGCCTCCCCAGATGATCGGAGAGATCGGGCAGGTTTATGGTAGGAGATACAGTCATGAAGGTAGGTGGGTCCCAAACCATTTAGGGCTTTATAAGTGATGGTCTGCACCTTGAATTGGGACCGGAAGATGAACGGCAGCCAGTGAAGCTCCTTAAACAAGGGAGTAGATCTCTCCCTGTAACTTGCCCCCGTTATTAATCTGGCAGCCGAGCGTTGGACCAATTGTAATTTCCGAGCCGTCTTCAAGGGAAGCCCCACGTAGAGCGCATTACAGTAGTCCAGTCTAGAGGTAACTAAGGCATGGACCTCCGTGGTCAAGTTAGACTTCAGTTGGCGCACAAGTTTGAGTTGTGCGAAAGCCCTCCCGGCCACCGCCGACACCTGAGCCTCAAACGTCAACGCTGAATCCAGGAGGACCCCCAAACTGCGGACCTGTGATTTCAGGGGGAGTGCAACCCCGTCCAGCACAGGTTGCCACCCAATACCCCGATCCGACGAACGACTGACCAGGAGGGCCTCTGTCTTGTCAGGATTGATTCTCAACTTGTTCCTCCTCATCCAGTCTGCCACAGCGGCCAGGCACTGGTTCAGTATCCGAGGGGCTTCCTTGGAATTAGATGGAAACGAGTAGTGGATTTGCGTGTCATCTGCATAGAGATGGCAACACCCTCCAAAACTCCGGATGACCTCTCCCAGCAGTTTCATGTAGATGTTAAATAGCATGGGGGATAAGATAGACCCTTGTGGGACCCCACAGGTCAATGGCCAGGGGTCCGAGCAGGTATCCCCCAGCTTCACCATCTGGGAACGGCCCTCCAGGAAGGACCGGAGCCACAGCAAGACTGTGCCACTGAGCCCCATCCCGGCGAGCCTCCCCAGAAGGATACCATGGTCGATGGTATCGAAAACCGCTGAGATGTCCAAGAGAACCAGCAGGGTCACACTCCCCCTGTCCAGTTCCCTGCGGAGGTCATCCACCAAGGCGACCAAAGCCGTCTCGGTGCTGTGCCCAGGCCTGAAGCCAGACTGCAAGCGGTCCAGAAAATCAGTGTCATCAAGAAACTCCTGGAGCTGCGTGGCAACCACCCGTTCAAGAACCTTGCCCAGAAATGGGAGGTTGGAGATTGGTCTGTAGTTGTTACATACAGATGGGTCTAACGAGGTCTTTTTTAGTAGCGGTTTTACCACCGCTTGCTTAAAACAAGATGGAACTGACCCCTGACCCAGAGAGGCATTTATTATAGCTACAAACCACTCCAACAACCCATCTTTGGCCAGCTTAACCAGCCAAGAGGGACAAGGATCCAGAGCGCAAGTGGTCGCCCTCACAGACCCAAGAATCCCCTCCACGTCATCAGGAAGAACAAGCAGGAAAGAATCCCACAAAATCGGACAGACAGGTGCCTCGGTTACCTCCGCTGGAACTACAGTTAAGCTGGAGTCCAACTCACGGCGTATCTGAGCAACTTTGCCTGCAAAATGGTGCGCAAAATCGCTGCACCGAGTTGCCAAGTCATCGGGAAGCTCCTGGGTCTCGGGAGGCCGCAGGAGCTCCCCAACAACTCGGAACAACTCTGAAGGCCTATTGGCCCATGAATTTCATAGGATTTCCTTAGGCAAGAAATAAGGTGGTTTGCCATTCCCTTTTTCTAAAACACAGCCTGAAGCATCTGATGTCCAAGTACTAACCAAATGTGACCATGCTTCACTTCCAATATCACACAGGATATGGTGCTTTCATGGCATTGATGACAGATAGCTCCATACAATATCTGATTCTGTGAATGAGTATATTGAGATGCTGAATAGAAGTATTGGACAAAATGGTTAGAGGGGGAATTGTTTCATTTTTTCCTTCCAAAGAGGTCAACTATTCAACTTCTATTTCATAATGAAGTTACCAAATAACCAATCAGGCCAGAGTAAGTCTGGTAGGTCTGATCTAGGGTAACTTTGACTTCAATAGCATCATGCTGATTCAACAATAGGGAATCAAGAGCAAAGCATGAAAGAATACATAGAACGACATGCTGAAGCCAACTAAGCAGCAGTTGATGATGCTGTAGAATCCAAAGCATCATCATACCACTGTGCATCATCATACCATCATCATACATGACTTCAGTATGTTATTGCATTCCTTTGTCTTAAAAGCAACATTCGAAACTCGGGGATGGAGGATGCACATCACTTGGGTGGTAGTTCAGAGAAGTAGCAATAAAGCAACAAATGCTCAATCAGCCAGTCCCTTGGAAATTATTAGTGCTTTCATAACATCTTCAGAAGGAGAATAGCTTTGAAAGTTGCACAATTATTTCCATGCGTAGTCAGACAAATAGCTATACATATGTAAGCAGGCACATAGGCTTCATCAAAGAGAATGTCTCAGCTCTCAAGTCACTTGGAAAATGAATGCCAAGGATCATATCACAGGTGCCGCATCTATTAGTCAAAATATAGGCATTCGTTTTAAGTGCGGTCTCTGTGTATACTTCTTAAAGTAGTCAACGGCTATACCTTATCAAGGCCCCTTCTCCATTGCCATATAATGCAGTTTAAAACTGCATTATATGGTCAATACAAACTCATAATGCAGTTCAATGCAGTTAAATAGTGTTATATGAGACCATATAATACAGTTATATTACACAGTCCTAAAAGCTTGGGAAGTATTCAACTTGTGATTCTGTGATACGAAATCCATAATATATATATATCTCGTTTGCTGTGTCATACTCTGTCTTTGTGTCAATAATAAATCTTTTCTCCCTAACGGGACCCAAAGCAGCTCACAACATAATACAATACAAATCAAAGAACATTTAACATAAAATATAAGCCAAAAATCACACAAAGTATAATAATGTCCAGAAATAAGATATAAATAAATATTAAGCATTAAAAACATTTTAAAGCAATTACAATTACAGTAGAGTCTCACTTATCCAACACTCGCTTATCCAACATTCTGGATTATCCAACGCATTTTTGTACTCAATGTTTTCAATACATCGTGATATTTTGGTGCTAAATTCATAAATACAGTAATTACTACATAGTATTACTGCGTATTGAACTACTTTTTCTGTCATGTTGTTAAACATGATGTTTTGGTGCTTAATTTGTAAAATCATAACCTAATTTGATGTTTAATAGGCTTTTCCTTAATCCCTCCTTATTGTCCAACATATTTGCTTATCCAACGTTCTGCCGGCCCATTTATGTTGGATAACTGAGACTCTACTGTATTGTGAAGACTCATCAATTAAATAGTATATTTCACTAAGCTCAGTGTAAATCGACCTTGCTGTCATTAGCAATTGATATCATTCACCAAAAGCTTGCTTGAACAGGTATGGTTTTCAACTGGTTCTTGAAAGATAACAGGGAAAGGGCAGTTTTAATCTCAATGGGAAGGGAGTTCCAAAGAGCCAGGGCGGCTACCAAGAAGGTCCCTTCTCTCGTCACTGCTAACCATATTTGTGACAGTGGTGGCAACAAGAGAAGGGTCTCTCTGGAAGATCTTGATGATCATGCAGGTTAGTGAGAAGCAATATGATCAGATAGGTGAATTGGGCTTGAACCATTTACCATCCCATCCGATTACTATGAGCAACATGATGGTGAAAAAGGCCACAGCCTGGACTCCATGTAGCTACTACACTACATCCCTTGAACTATAGGAGGTACAGAAGTTCTGACTCACTATTCCGAAACTGACTCTACTTGGGATGGACCTAGTTGGGATATAATCCATGGTCAAGCAAAGGTCTCTTTCACTGTTGAAATCCTGAGAAAGACTTATCTGAGCAAGACCTCACAAGGTGGAGAGAACATATAGCAGTCAGTTTCTGTAGGTAAGTTTAATGGGACTTGGCACAAGGGTTAGACTATATGACTCTACCCTACCGTTGGGGTTGACTGCATTTGTTTCAAGGATGGAAAACTCTCACAATAGCCTTTACAAGAATGTCATCGACACAGAGCACTTAATGATGTGCATTATGTGCATAAGTGGTTGCCATGTGGTCAGGAAAACCATTGAAAATTTTACCCAAAGTTGGGCTGGAAAAGGTAGGGAACGGATAATGATTTTTTATGAGCTCCAGAAAGATTCAAAGCCTTTGTCTCTCTTGCTTGAAGGTAGACAACTGGCAACCATATGTGCAAGTAAACTAAGTTTTACTACTTTGCTCTTACTTGGATCACTCTCGCATCTTTCTTTCTTTGCCAGCTGGCTATGGAATGAAAAAGAACAATAGATTCAAGATAAAGTTATTTGCATTTGTGATGAACGCTAAAACTATCTACCTTGCATTGTCCTAAAAAAAGGAAGGAAGAAAGAAAAATTAAAACCACATTTTAATTAACTGATAAACTATTAATCAAATTTTTGCAATGTTAGGTGACACATTATTCATTTAGATAGAGTGACTGTGAACTTAACTAATCAAATCTGATTTGCTCACATATGCTTGATTGAAATACATTTTAACTAGCATATACAAAGAGAAAATCTTGGATTTCTTACCTAATCTTCAGAGTATACTGCTGAGTTAATAAGGGCAATATTTTTTTTTAGATGAGACTACCATTTCTTAATCTGCATATCAAAATCAAGAGCAACTTAATTGCAAAACACATATTCCTGAAATCTAATCATTATACTGCTTTAGGGTATTTTATTGAAGCATGTTAAATTATGGACAGAATATTAATGACGAAGCTAATCAAACCCAATTAGTCACTTCTAACAATAGTCACATAAATATACAAGTCAGGTACTAAAGTACCGTAGGTAAGGTTTTGATTTTTTAAAAACATATCCAATTCATGCGGCATTTATGAATTGCATCCTTGTTATTTTTAATCTAAAAATCTAGGACAGGTCATTTCAAAGAAAATGAGCAGGACTGGAAGACAAATGAATCCCTTTCATAACATTTATGTAGTTACTAGTGGATGTTCAGTACATAAATACTATGTTTGCTGCAGCGTTAGGCTTACAGGGTAATTATTATTGTGTTTGAAGCATCACAATAATATATAAGTGGAATATATTTTCATTTTGCATTAAATAAGAATATAAATACATTGTCTGCAGCAGATTTGACCTATACTGATATGTATTTAGCTTCCAAGGTTTAAGTAAATAGTACTTAACATAATTTTAAAGTTATTTTCAATAGTAGAAACCTCTCAAGGTTGCAGACGAGACAATAACAAGATTGCAATAAAAGCAGGGCTTTGAATTAACAACTTTGGGGGGCAATATGGCATGGCGGTCACATTTCAATGAGAGTAATGAGGATGCTCCACTAGTGTAATTAATGATATTAGCTCGTTATTTTCCAGTTAATTTTAAATGGCATTTTAAGGAATTTTGTGTTGATGAATCCACACTAGGTTTTCTGTCAAACTTTAATGGTGCTATCCAAGGTGCTGAACATATTTCAGTGGTAGGATTCAGCACCATGGATATCTCCTCCATGATTCAAAGAGACGAGAGGCCTGATTTTTAAAGATGCCTCAGTAGGAATTTCTCAAGGTGAATTCCAATTTTGGGGCGGGGGTGTGTGTGTATGTATCTTCTACAAAAGTTAAAATGTAATTAAATTGTTAACAAAATGAAAATCATGAACATTGAAAAAGGAAACAACAAACAGACAACACAGTAGAACATGTTATACAAGATCTGTCCCCTTAAGCAGCTGTTCCAGAGCCTGGGAGTCATCACTGAGATGGTTCATATTGGATAATATTATTCTTTCAGATAACTTAGGCCCCATCTACACTGCCATATAAAATCCAGATTATATAAAGTCTGATATAGCTCATGTCTAAGGCTGAATCTACACTACCATATAGAATAATAGAATCAGAGTTGGAAGGGACCTTGTGGGCCATCCAGTCCAACCTCCAGCCAAGAAGCAGGACAATTGCATTCAAAGCACCCCCGACAGATGGCCATCCAGCTCTGCTTAAAAGCCTCCAAAGAAGAAGCCTATACTACACCCCAGGGCAAAGAGTTCCACTGCTGAACAGCTCTCAAAGTGAGGAAATATTTCCTAATAGTCAGATGGAATCTTCTTTCCTGAGTTTGAAGCTGTTGTTTCATGTCCTAGTCTCCAGGGCAGCAAAAAACAAGCTTGCTCCCTCCACCCTATGACTTCCCCTGACATCTTGATACATGGCCAACATGTCTCCTCTCAGCCTTCTCTTCTGCAGGCTAAACATGCCCAGCTCTTTAAGCCATGAAAATGAACATAATCTGGCTACTAGTATTAAAAAACCCTAAAATCAGGGCAGTAAATAAAAAACAACACTCAGAAAACAGAGGAATTCCAGCCACGAATCAATCAAGGCCAGCTAGCACCTCCCAACAAAGGATTCCCCCAGGCAGGAAGCAGCCAGGCACTGAAGGTGCAAGGCCATTCAGTGCTAATCAAGGTGGCCAATTGCAACCTCAAGCATACAAGAGTTCTTTCTCCGACCCTGGACCTTCCAGAGATATATAAACCCCGCTTGCCTAGTTTCTAACAGACCTCGCAACCTCTGAGGATGCCTGCCATAGATGTGGGTGAAACATCAGGAGAGAATGCTTCTGGAACTTGGCCAGACAGTCTGGAAAACTCACAGCAACCCAGTGATTCCGGCCATGAAAGCCTTCGGCAACACATTAGGTAACTTGCCCAACTACATGCACCGATTAGGGGGAAATGCTTTGAAATATGCACAAATGTCATTGCAGGAGAATAACACAGTGTTGCAATGTGATACAAAACAAGGACAGAAATTGGGAGGTTTTCACGTCCCTTACATACACACTCTCACACACAACCACCCAACAGATTTGCTGTGGTATTGGCATAAAAAAAGATTTCTTCCAATTTGTTTTGCAGCCTCACTCCAGTTCCTGTTTTTTTTATAATAAAGATCAATGCAGTGCTCAGTAGCATTTGGAACTTGACTGGGAAGAATTAAACAAAACTGGTAGGGAGTCCATAAATAGGAGATGCCTTGGGCAAGAGAATACAGTTTGTTAGAAGAGAACAGATGGCAAGGAACAATACAAAAGGTGAAAGAAATAAAGGGAGTAGTGGGCACTAAGGGAAATAGATTGAATTTTAGCTGTTAAAAGCACCAAGTTTGTTAATGAATATATTATATCAAGTGAATAGGGACAATGCATTCAAAAAGCCTGCGTCATTATCAGAAGCAAAACAAAACGGGCAAATAAAAGGGTAGATAAGTGTTTTTAAAAATAAACAGTGTAACAATGAAACACTGACACCGAGGCGGTTTAGTTCTCATGTTTGCCTCAAGGCAGGAAAATTGGGAGTTTTTCCCATTCTTCCTTCTCTTGGGTGAGGCACTAACATGAATTAATGAATGTCCCAGGCAAGCATGTTGGTTTACCTTATTAAATAAGGACATCTTGTCCCATATTTTCGCTTAAAGTGAAGCCACAACCATGTAAATTTGGAACTGATTGTGCTGTTTTGCAAAAAGATTGCAACCAGATGCAGTGCTTCGATCATAGATTTATTACTTTTTGAGATGAGGAGGAAAAAAGAAGGATCCCTGTGAAAGAAGCACATCTGAAGCTTTGGAAGATGGCACCATATCAAAACATACATAACTCTTGACAAGCGATAGCATGTTCAAGAGGGAGGGCAATGCTTCAATGGGCATTTCCTTCTCACTACTAAATCTCTGTTCCTAAGTGACACACATTTTAGGTGATGCTGCAAGGCCATTCAGTGCTCATCAAGGTGACCAAGTGCAACATTCACACTTGCCTCAAACAGACAAGAGTTCTTTCTCCTATCCTGGACCTTCCACAGATATCTAAACCCCACTTGCCTAGTTTCCAACAGACCAGATACTGGTAGCCAGATTTTGTTCATTTTCATGGTTTCCTCCTTTCTGTTGAAATTGTCCCCATGCTGTTGATTTCAATGGCTTCTCTGTGTAATCTGACATGGTGGTTGTTAGAGTGGTCCTGCATTTCTGTGTTCTCAAATAATATGCTGTGTCCAGGTTGGTTCATAAATTGCTCTGCTATAGCTGACTTCACTGATTGAAGTCATACAGGAAACAATCAGGGCCAGCTAACACCTCACAACAAAGGATTCCCCCAGGCAGGAAGCAGCCAGGCTTGGAAGGTGCAAGGCTATTCAATGCTAATCAAAGTGGCCAATTGCAACAACCACACTTGCCTCCAACAGACAAGAGTTCTTTCTCCCAAACTAGACATTCTACAGATACACAAACCCCACTTGTCTAGTTTCCAACAGACCCCACAACCTCTGAGGATGCGTGCTATAGATGTGGGCGAAACATAGGAGAGAATGTTTCTGGGACATGGACAGACAGCCCAGAAGACTCACAGCAACCCGGTGTTTGTGTTATTCATTTTCTATCCCAGCTTTCATCCAAAGAACACATGGACAGTATGATTATCTGATACATAGCTGATCAGACAAGACCGGATTAATGTTGGCAAGGCTACTATGTTATCTATCTTTAGACCAGGAATGTGGAATGTGTGTGGACAGACCTTCAGTTGCTGTTTATTTTATTATTTATTTATTTACATCATTTCTACCCCGCCTTTCTCACCCAAGGGGACTCAAGGCAGCTTATAATAATAGGCAAACATTCAATGCCTGACACAATACATTCACCAACAGTTCTGATAAATAAATAACATAACATAGTAAAATACATAATACAAAAGTTAAAAACATATCCAAGTTAAAATCCATTCATCTAAAGTCCAATGAAACTTACATGATCCCAAACCTGTGTGGTCAATAGACGATGGGAATTGTGGTCCAGCTATGTCTGAATGGCCAGGCATTCCCCTCTCCTGCTTATACCTTAAGAAAAATTATACCATTCCTAAAAATGTCATTTAGTACCCATACATAAGATTATTTCCCTTGCCACTATAGTGGAAAGTGTTCTAGAAGGAAGGACATCATAGCATGGGAAAGTTTCCTGAAATAGTATAACACTATGTAACATGATTTTTGTTTCTAGGTTATGAATGTCATTTCCTAATTGGGTCTATCAAAAAACATGGGAAAAGTTTATTAAACTGCAAAAACGTGTTTTTGTGGGACATCCTGCTGTAGCTCATGTTGTTCATTTTCAATGAATCTCTCGCCAAGTCTCGACCAATTCAACATAATTTGTGGCAGCCACAAGAATGACGTTTCTGGAGTAGAACAGCTACTTTCAAAGTAAGGACCGCACAATTAAACAGGAGATAACACTTTCAAACCAGGAACAGAACATTTTTAAAATTTAGTTACATAGTGTAATCCATTATCTTGTAGGAATCTCTGAAAGACTTCACACAAACATGTCTTTCTCATGACTTCACCTTTTCCCTGAGGTCTCTCCAACAGGAAATGGGAATTATACATACCCCACTCTTTCTCTTCTTTCTTTGATCTGTTGTAGTTTGGGCTGAAGACAGGAACATACACGGCAAGTCATGTGCTTTGACTCATCTGCACCTGGTCAAGTTCAAACTGTTGGTCTTCCTTGAGGATAAATATCCACTTTGATGGAGTCTGGGAACCACCTCCTCTGTAAAGTCAGGCTTCAACCTTCCTCAAAATGTTCAGCCAGCGCAGCTGTGGGATTCAGAGCTCAGGCCAGGTTTCATCATGAGATGTAACATGGAAACCCTATAACGCTGAGCAGTTGTACAAGAATAGGAAAGAAGTATATATATGTGCGTGTGTGTTCTGGGAATGCACTCACGCTAAAAGCTTTCTAGCAGAGATGAGCCAACAGAAGCCTCGAGACGTGACGTATAGCAGGAACCTGAAACAAAATCTCAGCAAAACAGGCCACATAAAGCAGGGTTGGAGAACCCGTGTCTTCCAGATGTGATTGGGCTTCAGTTTCTATCAGCTCCAGCCAACATGACCCATTTCAGATGCAGATGCTTGAAATCGGAATTGGGTTTTGTGATTAACATCGATGCGCTGCCTTTCCCCCCAAAACAAACTGCTAAGCACAGCTCTCCTGTTCAAAACATCACAACTATCTACTTAGAAAGAACAACCACACATTCCATGTGTCAGTGTAGATGAGATCCCTCAAATCTCAACTTACTCTTATCACCTCACAAATCACCAAACTAAGGCTGGGTTAGTCACCAGTTTGGTCCCAATAATTCAAGTACTGGAGGGTGTACTCCTAGTTTTCTAAACAGCTGAACGTCAGTGTGTTTTTGTGCATCTCCTTGTGCCTGCGTGCACCTTACTGACACATATATTTCAGGATTTTGATCCCGTACACTTATACCAAGGGGAAATCAGCAACAGGACACCAGCCAAGGCTTGGATCAAAGTGTACTGATTTTTTTTATCACAGAAAATAAAGAGATGAATTATTAATATAGAATGGAAATACTGGTTGGATAAGCTTGTCTGTGTTCTCAGTCTCTAGAGAATCCAACTAGAGACTGAAAGGACAAACAGATAGACAGAATGCCCAGTGAGTCAGAAAACATGGTCATTCTCCAAATAAGATTGTGGAAGGGCTCAGGGGAAATGGAGGGACATCTAGGATGTCTAATAACAAAAAGAGGACTTTGTATAAAGTTACTCTCTAACCATTACTGTATATTCTCATGTCATCATCATAGGCCAAGTCTGATTGTCTTCCAGAAGTAGAGTCTTGGTGATGGGCCCATACGTGACTGTAGAGACCCATTCGGATCCACATGGAATTTCACAGTGATTATATATCCAGATATACTCATGTATAAATCAATTTTTGTATATAAATTGATGACAGGTTTGGGGGCCGAAATTATAGATTTTGATGTGACCCACTGATAAGTTGAGGTCATTCAGCAGAGAGGGGAAAGCAGTGCCACCCAGGCCACTGTTGCTATTTCCTCTCCTAGGCATTCAAAAGAGTTAGAAGTGATGCTATGATGGACTTAGGACTAATGATGCTTAGGACTAAGCCCTTGCCTTTCATTATTCTACTCAGAGAAGGGGATGGTTCCTTTTTGATAAGAGTTAAGGTACAGTACTCTTGTTGAACCATGGAGAAGTTGACCCAGGTTTTTGGGCTTGATTTCTTTAGTACATACAGCAGTGGTTCTAAACCTTCCTAATGCCACGACCCCTTAATACAGTTCTTCGTGTAGTGGTGATCCCCAAACCATAAAATTATTTTCGTTGCTACTTCATAACTGTCATTTTGCTACTGTTGTGAATCGTAATGTAAAATATCTGATATGCAGGATGCATTTTCATTCACTGGACCCAATTTGGCACAAATACCCGATATGCCCAAATTTGAATACTGGTGGGGTTGGGTGGGGGTTGATTTTGTCATTTGGGAATTGTAATTGCTGGGATTTATAGTTAACCTACAATAGGGAATCCCAACTCCCAGGTTGAGAAATGCTGACATACAGCACATTCATCATATTCATAAGTGCTATAGGCACAACAACAAATGCCAGCTGTGAAAATATAGCCAACGATAAAACTCTTATCCTCTTCTGTGTGTGTATGCAAGATGGGGAGATATGAAACCGAGAAGGAAAAATTGAAATAAAGTTACTGTGTGTTGTGGAGATTAAACATACAGCATTCTGGTTGTTGTGCAATACGGTCAAGCATTCTGGATTTTGTTGTGTGGCATTTTCCTTTGCAGGAAGTCACTTCCTTAGGGCAAAGAAAATGAATTCAGAGGAATTGGAACTAGCATGTTTTTATACCTTGATTTTTTTTCTCAAGTTTTAAAAGTCTTTAATTTTATTGCAAAGAGAGTCAGATTCCATTATGTATCCGTCTGGTTAACTTTGAAAGAACGCAACTGACAAGTTCGAAAAGTTCATCTCCTTTAAAACTAGAAATATGAGGAAAGACCTCTAAAGTGACACTAATTACATCAGAACCAGGTAGTGTCCCACATGAGACTGAATGCAGAAAAGCTGGAATGTCTGATGATCCTAATCATATCGAGCAGAGGCAACTAGAAAGCATACAGATTAGCACTCTCATTTCCACAGTCAAAACTCGACTTCATTTGGTACTAATTTGGCCAAAGAAAAAAACCTGTTTTATATATGCTAGGGGTGGGGAAAAAACACCTTTCAGATGTGGATGACAATACATTTCGCATCTAATTTTGAAATTTGATTTGCAATCTCAATTCATAGTTTTAACCACTTGTTGCAGTTTTTTTTTTTTGCAAACCTCCCTGAAATAACTTAACAGATATCGTATGGATAATGCAGATATTCCATATTGATTTCATGAGTTTTTTATATTGTATGTTTTGCTGTAATAATTATATTGCATGTTTTATTGCTTCCCATTGAAATCTTCAGATCTAGGTGTATATATGTTTATCCACAAGTCATAAGCGAAGTTTACCCATGGATCCAATGATCAGTTGGTTCCAACACACTACTTTCCTGTTTTCAGTGTGGACTGGAGCCCCTGGTAGTGCAGTGGGTTAAACCCTTGTGCCAGCAGGACTGCTGACCTGAAGGTTGGGTTGCTGACCTGAAGGTTGCTGGTTCGAATCCAACCCAGGGAGTGTGCGGACGAGCTCCCTCTATTAGCTCCAGCTCCATGCAGGGACATGGAGCCCCCGGTGGAGTAGTGGGTTAAAGCCTTGTGACTTGAAGGTTGGGCTGCTGATCTGCAAGCTGCCAGGTTCGAATCCCACCTGGGGAGAGTGCAGATGAGCTCCCTCTATCAGCTCCAGCTCCATGCGGGGATATGAGAGAAGTTTCCCACAAGGATAGTAAAAACATCAAAACATTCGGGCATCCCCTGGGCAAAGTCCTTGCAGACGGCCAATTCTCTCACTCCAGAAGCGACTTGCAGTTTCTCAATTTGCTCCTGACACTGTGGCCTAAAGTATTGGATAGCTTGGTTAGGCCTGTCACAAAGAGCACATGAAATAAAAAAGAAAGAAACATCAGATGCCCCAATGGATAGAATAATTGGCTGGAAAATAGAAAAAGAGAAAGGCATTATAGGGGAAATATATAAGGAATTAATAGCCTTATCCTATAATACAAAACATACTTTAGTAGAGGCCTGGAAACAGGATATAAACTTCAATGAAAACTTAGTACATTCCTGGATTGATAAAACCCAAAAAATTAAACATCTAAGAATAAAAGTAACACAAAAGAAAATAATTTCAAAATGGTATAGGACCCCTTATCAACTGGCTCACATTATGAAAAATGTTTCTAATAAATGCTGGCATAAATGCGGGGAGATTGGCACTTTTTCCCACATGTGGTGGGACTGCTCTGAAATCCAAAAATACTATAATACTGTTAAAGAAGTAATAGAGGAAATAATAGAGCAAAAGCTATATTGGGACAAAGCTCGATTTTTGTCCCTTAACATAGAGGTAAAGGAGGGGAACAACCATTGGTCAGATATATTAAAATTTATGATAGCCGCTATACATGCCACAATTGCCAGAGGGTGGAAAGATAAAACAAGGTGGGACCTAAAAACCTGGTGGTCGTATCTATCTGAATACTTAATTAATGCTTTCATCCATGAAAAGAAAAATAAATATTTGAATATTCAGTTAAGATTGGCATAGGAAATGGTCTTGTCTAATCGAAAAAACAGAAAGAAAAGATAGGTACAGAACTTTAAATCAGGCCTTCCAGACAATTAAATCAATGTATTGATTCAAGTATCCCAGATGGGGGTGGGAAGAGGGTGGTAAGGGTGGGTGGGATGGGGGGTTTAAAGGGGCAATTAATTAAGCTATGCGGTAAAGAGAATCAAAATTGGAATCTGTATCCCAGCCATAAATATTGTAATCAGTTTATATATTTTCTTTTATATGGCTAAGGTATGCAGTGTATTGTTTTGTTATCTGTATGAAGAAATTAATAATAATTTTTTTTTAAAAAAGTCACTCCTGACACGAAAAAAAGTGGACTTGCAGAGAGCTAATTATGTTGTCGAAGCAAGGGAAGGAAAACGGTTTGGCATGTCTTGTGTAACTTCTGAAGCCTCATTCCTTTCTTCCTCTTTGTCTGAGATTTCCTTTGCAAAGGAGGAATAAGAAGCTCAAATTAAGACCCATCCTTAATCTTCTTTATTCAAGAAGAAGCATATCCCATCCCTACATGCTTCCCATGCATGAATTTCATGGCTTGAAGTCAGTAAATGCATTGAATGCTGGCCTCCAGATACATCTCATAGGATTCTTAAGTAGTATCTGCCCAACACGATTAGATTATTTCTCCTGTGGTAGATTAAATGGAGACGGTTGGGATACCGCCTCATTCAATTCACAGAGTAATGGCTCTGTCGCCTGACAAATGGTATGCCTTTGTCAAACGTAGTCGATTGTCAACATCAAACTAGAGAGCGTTTGAGTTACTAAAGCAAAGATTAGTGACACAACTATTGGTGGAAAGTTGGATGAATTGACACACGTGGAGCCATTTGTGTGTTTTCTCACCGTGTTTAACATGCGTGGAATGGTGCTCGTTGACATAAATTTACTACATTCTGTCTCATTTGTTAACTTCATGCTGCTTTTGTGCTCTGTTATGGTTGCTGAGTGATTTTATTTTTTCTAAATCAAAAATGTTTCATTGCTCCGTTCTTCTGTTTTTTCCCCCCTCAACACTTTGTGAAACAAGAAGGCGTTTTGTACCACTTCAATATCCAAAGCACCTGAATGCCCCACGTTATTGAATCCCTGATTGTAAGGTTGATTGCTTAATTAGTAAGTTTTTAATAATGCTGAAGAGATGGAGCCAGGCAATTGAAAGGAAGTTATTTTGCAAGAACGGCTGAAAACATACTGATTCATCTAAAATATCGGGAAGTAAAACTAGAAGATGGCGCAAGACTTGTATTCTGTACAAAAGATATTGGAATATAGTCATCTTTCCATATTAGCTGACCCCCAGGAAAGTGAAAATTGTGAAGACCGTGGGATGAAGTCCTAAGGCTCTAGCTAGTTTTAAGTACTGTGATCACATACCCAACATTTCACAGGTGAAAAACCAAGATACATGTGGTAAAACAACATGAACATGGGGTTAAGAGGGGAAGCCTTATTAACAAGGAGGAAAACACAAATCAGAAACGACTGGAGCAGGTTGCAAGACTCTGTCCACTCCTCTTCCCTCTACTGAGCCAAGTGAAAACTACTTTTGAAATGTGAACTCAGTCTGTAAGGATTCAACTAAGCTAGGGACAAAGGGGGAAAGTGGGAAGAAAAGAGAGAAACTGGGACATTTTAAGAGTAGCTTAAAAAGCGAGACAGTGGATTGTTGGGTCTGTTTCTGCCAAATCGGGACAGTAGGGGAGTGGGGATGACAAATAATCCAGTTAGATACATTATGCTGGCAGGAAATGCCCAAGGAATAGAGCATTTCCCTCCCCAAACAGTACCTACAAGAAGATGTGTTCCTCACAGTCCTCTGTACACCTAAACTTCTGTTTCGAAGGGTTTCCCATCCTTCTGCCAGATGCACTGGACTGCATCTGCACCTTCCAATGCACTGGAAGGAATACTGCCTTTTCTGGGACACAAAGTCTATCAATATTAAGTGCCCAGCTGGATCTTGGCCAAACAGTTTTGCACATATTTGATGTCTTTGTATTTATGGTAACTACAGAACAAGCTATTCCAGGTTGTGAAACTTCCTTCCAAAGGTTCCTTAGTATTGTTTTTTTAGTTTCAATGGGCTTTTGGCAATTGGTTTGCTGGTGAAGGGAGGTATTTTAATGGATAGGTGCTTTCATTTTCCACAACCGACCCGTTTTCATGTTGTTTTTAACTTGTGTGATAACTTCATATTTTGCTTGTGCATTCAGTATTATTACATTCTGTGTTTTTTTTATTTGTATTTTTTAAAATCTTGCTTTGTGTCTCAGTTTTGGGAGAAAGGATAGATATAAATCAAGCGCAATCAAATAAATAATACAAAATTCAGAACATGTGATTGTTAGCTCAGAAAAAGGCATTTTAAAAAAATCTGTTAAATAAACTTAGAAATAATGAGAGAGCCTGCAGGTTAATAGGAGTAAACAAGGCTGGGAAATTTGAAACAAGACATACCTCTGTTCCACTCCCACGACTCATAATCCATTATGAAAAAGATGCCAAACTAGATAGATGGATGAATGTGTAGATGAATTTAACATGTCTGATTTCGCTGGGGTTATTCCCTTTGCTCAACTGAAGGACCGCAAGCTCTTGAGGAAAATCAGCATAAAATTCTGACTAGAATTTGGGGTTTTGGGAAGCCTTAGGAAATGTTGATTTCAAAGTGCACTTTCTAGTTGCTTACCTCTGAAGTTCTGCAACAATAACTGATCTTGGATGCTGTAGACAAAAAAAGGTCTTGAGCCAACATTAAAATTAGGACCAAGCCTCAACTGCAGATTTGCTGGGTCTTTGGATGGCCCCTTTAGCTTCTATTAATGGAATGTAGTAGTCAAGTAATGCATTGCATACCTCAAAATATTTCAGAGATGGAAACCAGGACATGTGTGGCCAAGAGAGCTGGCAAGATTGCCAAAGCTATTAATGAGAAAGAATAAACAAGCTGGAGGCGGCTGCAGTGGTTTGCTTTTGTTTGTGCCCGCCTTCTTTTTTCTCTGATCTAATTGAGTGGAAACTACTTTTATGAACACAATTTGCAGAAATTTGAAGGAAGCGGAAAAAACTGGGAAAGTGGGCGAAAGAAAATTAAACTCTAAGTCCGTCTGGTGAGATAGGACAGATTACAAATAAAGTCTATTAAAGGTAGCTGAAAAAGTAGGAAGAGTGATAACACTATGTGTTGTTCCTGGGTTAGAAATGTTATTTTCTAATTGGTTCTATCATGATTTTAATTATTGGTTTGAAATTGTTTTGTTTTAATTTCTTTGGTTTTAATTTAACTGTTTATTTTATTGTATGTATGTTTATGGCATCAAATTGCTGCCTATCTGTAAGGCCACTCTGAGTCCCCTTCGGGGTGAGAAGGGCGGGATATAAATGCAGTAAGTAAATAATATAATATAATAAATATAATAAAACTTTATTTCTATTCTACCCTATCTCCCCGAAGGGACTCAGGGCAGATTAAATATAATAAAATATGGAAAAAGTTTATTAAACTGAAAAACCTTTGTTTTTGTTAGACATCCTGCAGCACATTTTGCTCTAGTTTTTCAATGAATATCTCATCAAGTCTCAAACAATTCAACATAGCTTGTGGCAGGCACAAAAATGAAGTTTTTAAAGTAGAACAACTACTTTCAAAGTAAGAGCCGGACAATTAAACAAGAAATAACTCAGACCAGGAACATTTTTTTTCTAATTTTGTAACATACTTTAATTATTTGGGACTAACCCATAACAGACTGGAATAACTGGAAGCCATGGGACTGAACTTTGTATGGTCAGAACCACCCACCCCCAATTTGTGAGTTGGATTTTTGAGATTATTATTATTGGTAGTAGTAGTTGTAGTATTTGGAGCCCCAGTGGCGAAGTGTGTTAAAGCACTGAGCTGCTGAACTTGCAGACCGAAAGGTCCCAGGTTCAAATCCCGGGAGCGGAGTGAGCACCCACTGTTAGCTCCAGCTTCTGCCAACATAGCAGTTTGAAAACATGCCAATGTGAGTAGATCAATAGGTACCGCTCCTGTGGGAAGGTAACAGCACTCCATGCAGTCATGCCGGCCACATGACCTTGGAGGTGTCTACAGACAACGCTGGCTCTTCGGCTTAAAAATGGAGATGAGCACCAACCCCCAGAGTCAGACGTAACTGGACTTAACGTCAGGGGAAACCTTTACCTTTAGTTGTAGTATTTACATCTTGCTGAAGAGAGATGTATTCTTTATGGATTTGATTATAATCTTCTCTTTATTCATTTCTAGCTCCACCAGCGCAATTCTATGGCCAACATCTGCTCAAGGTTAACTCATGCTGGAGGATCTAGAGCGGTGGTTCTCAACCTGTGGGTCCCGAGGTGTTTTGGACCACAGCTCTCAGAAATCCCAGCCAGTTTACCAGCTGTTAGAATTTCTGGGAGTTGAAGGTCAAATTTGCTTCTTCAGGGTCCTGCGCTCCTAACCCCAGCAACTGGAGAGGACTGAGTGCCCCAACACTCTTAAATCCAACTTTGTATCTTTCCATCGCCCAAACTCTCCAAAATGCATGCCTTTCTCCCCATCTTCCTCCCCTCTTTCTGTGAAGATTTACAATGCTAACCTACCCCATTAGGGAAATGATATCCTGCACTCTAGGGAGCACCCGAAAAGCAAAGAGCAAGCTGTGGGCCTTGCTCAGTTTGAATGATAATCAAGGTACTGATCATCTATTAGTCCACTGTTGTGCCAAAGGCAGGGATTTCTTCCTACTGCTGCATGAATTATTTCCCGGGTGCAAATAATTATGGTTACAACACGCTTCAATTTGCCATACATTGTTACGTTTTGGTTCATATATAATTAAAAACGATTCCCAGGAAGCCCCAGAGTTGCCAAACACAACCTAGTGCCCACTATTTTATATCTTAATAAGAGGCCTCATTTTTCAAAATAGCAACTGGAAAGCTGTAGGCTATCACTTTCTGAAAAGGCAAGTGCTCAGTGGGTAGGATGCTCTGCTGCGAGAAAGCACTAGGGGCAATGCGGAAGAAAAAGCTAAGCCTGCCATTGTGTGAACTACTACTTGAAAGTAAACCCGTTAAACTTAATGTTGCCTCTGATTCCCCCTCTCTATGCATTATATACATATTTGCTTGATCTTGTGAATACACTATTGTCACGCCCTGGCCACAGAGCACTAGAACCAACACACAGAGGCCAATAACAGTCTAATATCTTTATTAAAGAAATGAGTAAATAGGATAAAAACAGAAAGAAAATAAAGTTAATCAATAGACCTTTCAGGGAAGGTCCAATATAGTCCAGAAATATATTGTCCAGTATAAAATATCAGAGTTCAAAGTTATAATCCAAAACCGAAACACACTCAACTTCAAAGCAGTTTGAGTGGGGAAACATCCAAGATTTTACTAGAGTTCAAAGTAAGTCCAAGGCAGGAAACTGAAGACAAGACTGGATACTTGGCACAAGATACAAGGCTGGGAACACGATGAGACGGGTCAAGAACACGACAAGGCAAGGCACGATGGAACTGGAGTTAGCGGACTCAAAACGCAGTCCACACTTGGCTGGAACCGAAGTTAATCCTTGAGCTGACTTGTTGACTCCGCGTGGGCTAGCCCGTGCGGGGAACTTTTAAAGAACTTCAAATCTTTCTACAAACAGGTGTCCAGTGCTTCTTTTCCCAAGGGAAAAGAACTGAAACACATCTTCATCCAGGTGCGTTCCTCCCTGAAAACTCTCAGGGGAAACGAGCTAATTAGTACTCTGTCTGGCCGCTAATCTAGCGCTTTTTCTTGTTTGCGCTTTCTCTGAGCGACTAGTTTCAAAAAACTCCCTTCTCGCGAAAGGGGGAGAAGCTCTGGGAATAGCCTGTTCAAGGTCTGTTTTAATGAGCTCTTGGCAAGAATTGTCAACAAAAGGCATCTGGAATGGAACAGTCTCTTGCTGAGACGGCAGAAATCCCATGTCTTCATCACCGTGATCCATAATGGCGCTAGGGTCAGGACTCAGAGGCCCATGGGGCATCACAACTATTTTGTAATTCCGAAGTGTCCTGATATGGCAGGGAAAATTGCTATTAATCCTTTTCCTTACCATTTTTCCCAGATGCTTTAGAAATGTCCCAGTTTTTCTCTCCTCCTCTTCCTTCCTTCATCCTCAACTTCTTTCAGTTTCTGAAACAATCTGTGAACTATTGAAGAGTATGCAATTTGGTTCCCCCCCCCCCCCTGTTTTACAATATTTTTCAGAGTCCTAAAAGTTTGATTATGTGCAAATAAATGGCAAGACAGAAGAGTTGGAGGCCTTGGGCAGTTAAGAGGCAGGAAGGGGCACCGTATACCATGCAGCTGTGGACAAGTCTACATAGGGATCCCCAACACAGCATTGCCCAAACACGAGTCAAGGAACATGAAAAGCACTGCAGACTCACTCAAGCAGAGAAGTCAGCCATAGCAGAGCACTTGATGAACCAACCTGGACACAGCCTATTATTTGAAAAGACAGAAATGCTTGACTACCGTGTCAGACTGCACAGAGAAGCCATTGAAATCCACAAGCATATGGACCATTTCAGCAGAAAGGAGGTGACCATGAACATGAACAAAATCTGGCTACCAGTATTTTAAAAAACTCCAAAATCAGAACAGTAAATAAGGAGCAACACTCTGAAAACAGAAGAATTCCAGACATGAATCAATCAGGGGCAGCTAACGACTCTTTATTTATTTATTTACTACATTTATATCCCGCTCTTCTCACCCCGAAGGGGACTCAGAGTGGTTTACAAATCAAATGAACATATAATATATGATTAGCATAGCACAATATAAGCATTAAATTACTATATTGTACTATATCATTATATGGGAATATTATTAGTAATACAGTAGAGTCTCACTTATCCAACACTCGCTTATCCAACGTTCTGGATTATCCAACACATTTTTGTAGTCAATGTTTTCAATACATCATGATATTTTGGTGCTAAATTCATAAATACAGTAATTGCTACATAGCATGACTGCGTATTGAACTACTTTTTCTGTCAAACTTGTTGTACAACATGATGTTTTGGTGCTTAATTTGTAAAATCATAACCTAATTTGATGTGTAATAGGCTTTTCCTTAATCTCTCCTTATTACCCAACATATTCGCTTATCCAATGTTCTGCCGGCCCGTTTATGTTGGATAAGTGAGACTCTACTGTATTACACTTAATATATAATTAATATTATTATATTGTATTATTAGTAGTATAATATTGTATTCCATTATAAGCAACTCCGGTTGCTCCTGACATGGAAAAAAAAATCAATATTATATGTATATTATACATATACTAGCTGTGCCCAGCCACGTGTTTCTGTGGCAAAGTCTGGTGGTATGGGAAATAAAGTATTGAGGAATTGGAGGTAGTTAAGGTAAAGGGTAAAGGTTTTTTCCTGATATTAAGTCCAGTCGTGTCTGAGTGTGTGGGTTGGTGATCATGTGTATTTGTAAGTCGAAGAGGTGGCGTTGTTTGTAGAGTCCTTGGAGGTCATGTGGGTGGTATGACTGTATGGAGCGCTGTTAGTTTTGTGCCAGAGGAGTACTGATATTTGGTTGTTTATTTGGATGATATTGGATGTAGTGATATTTGAATGTTTTGAAACTGTTGGGTTGGGAGAAGGTGGGGTAATAGTGGGGGTTGACTCCGTTTTTCGAATTCAAACGTGCGACGTTTCATTGGAGAAGTTGAGTAGGTTAGCGGTTGAAGACGCTGCGTCATTAGGGGATATTATTTCCTAAAGGTTGTGAATATACAATATTTGTGATTATTGGGTGTTTTTGTCTGTTGGAGGTAAGTATGAATGGTGTCTAAGAGATGTTGTAGGTGTTGTGAATGGGTATAGAGTACGTTATCATCGGTATATTAGAGTTGTATAAGAGATGTTGTAGGTGTTGTGAATGGGTATAGAGTACGTTATCATCGGTATATTAGAGTTGTATAAGAGATGTTGTAGATGTTGTGAATGGGTACAGAGTACGTTATCATAGGTATATTAGAGTTGTATAAGAGATGTTGGTGTTTTGAATGGGGATAGAGTATGTTATCATCGGTATATTAGAGTTGTATAAGAGATGTTGGTGTTTTGAATGGGGATAGAGTATGTTATCATCGGTATATTAGAGTTGTATAAGAGATGTTGTAGGTGTTGTGAATGGGTATAGAGTACGTTATCATCGGTATATTAGAGTTGTATAAGAGATGTAGGTGTTGTGAATGGGTATAGAGTACGTTATCATAGGGATATTGCAGTTGTGCAAGAGGTGTTGTAGGTTTTCTGAATCGGTATAGAGTACATTATCATCGGTATATTAGAAACGTTAGGATTGTATGATGTTGTTGTTGTTATTATTATTATAATTGAGAGGCTGGGTGGCCATCTGTTGGGAGTGCTTGGATTGTGTCCTGCATGGCAGATGGTGGGAGGTGTTAGCTGGCCGTGATTGTTTAGTGTCTGGCATTCCTGTGTTTTAAGAGTGTTGTTTTTTATTTGGTGTTGTGATTTTAAGCTTGTTAAAATATTAGGAGTCAGATTGTGTTGATTGTCATGGTTGATAGCATATATTTAAAATATTGAGTGTTAAAATGGGTTGGATATTGTAGAAGGGAGAGTATATGGAGAGAAATAATTCGGATGATGGGCGGGCACTAGGACCCAGGGGACAGCTTTTTCCCATTGCCTGCCTTTCCTCTTGCGGCGGCCATTATGTTTTCTCTTTTCCTCCCTCCTGGCATGGCTCCCAATGGGGCATTGTGGGTTCTCTCCATGTGGAGCTGCGTGAAGTGAGTTTGTGTTGTTTCAACCTTAAGGCGTGGATGATGGGTTGTATTGTCAAATTTCGAGGTTGGGGGCCCTTTACTTTTGTTGTTTTGCTCGGTGCTCGAATTCCATCACTCTTTTATATATATAGATATTGTATATATACAATATATACTCTGAACAAAGGATTCCCCCAGGCCAGGACATGAAGCTTGGAAGGCCATTTAATGCTAATCAATTACAACATTCACACTGGCCTCCAATAGACAAGAGTTCTTTCCCCCACCTTCCACAGATATATAAACCTTCCTTGCTTAGTTTCTCCATATACCTCACAATCTCTGAAGGTGCCTGCCATAGATGTGGGCGAAACGTCAGGAGAGAATACTTCTGGAACATGGCCATACTGTAGCGGAACCTTCGTGCTACGGTTCTTGTTGGCGCAGTGGAGGAATTTTGAAGACGGACAACTGAAGGAATTTCCCAGAAAGCAGTTTTATTTCGCTAATGGCCACTAGGGGTCCCCCTAGCACAAAGTAAGTGCTTCTCCAGGGGAACCGCCCAGTGACATGCTGAGTGAACATTTATACACACTACAGGGTTCGGGTTATGCCCGCCCACAAGCAAATTCATTGGCTTAGAGTTGTGACGCTGCCCAATCTGTGCTGACCAGCAGGCCGGCTGCACCCTTTTTGTGCCGTGCTCACAAATCTTTCAGAGCGCCTGCGTACGCATGCTCTGTTTGTTTATCTATAGCTTTCATTTCTTCAGAAACACATGATTTCCCAGAAGTCACATGTTTCTGTGAGTTTATGCACCCGGGTCGCTAGCTGTCGCCATCTCTGCCCATATATGGTATTTCCTGGGGTTCCTTAACCCCCCCCGCCTCACTCCCCCATTTTCTTTTTGCGAAGCGCATGTACAAAAGCTGAAGCAAAGCATTATGGTTCCATCCAATCCCGCTTGGCTTGGAGTATGGCTATCTTTTTTTCAGGTAAAGATTGTGTGACACACCTAGTACACATTTGCATCATTATTGGAGTGCAACACATAACTATGAGAACAATGAACAATCCTAAAATCCCTACCAACAATATGTTCTTCAACCATTCTATTGAGGGTAACCAGCTAGTCACCCAGGAGAAGGGAGACCAACCTTCTATCTCCTGGACATTATTGTAAATTAACTTTTGTAATGACTCGATGTCATCTTCAATAGTATTATTCAAGTTATGAAATTTCACTACACAACGTCCTCTAACCATGGCGCATAACCCCCCTCTGGCCGCCAGTAGGTAGTCAAGGGCCAACTTATGCTGTAGGGCCATCTGGCTGATTTCTTCTACTTCAGACTGGATTTCCCGGAAAATTTTACCAGTGGCATTTATGGACTTTTCAAGGCGGCAAGTCAGGCCTAGAACACTTCTACGGTTTGCTTGAGCTACAATCCCTGGGTAAGCACCCAGTGTCAACAAGCCTGTGATCAGGCCTCCTCCTACACGGGAGGCTTCTGAACCTGACAGGGCCTTGTTGATAATGACCTCATCCGAGCATTCTGGTCCTAGAGGGCCTGTTTGCACAATGTCCCGTTTCAGGCGCTGATGCCCTTTGTGTAAGACCTGAACTGGGAATGTCAAATAACCCACACCGACACACTGGTAGTTGCCGGGGTGATAATTTGTGGCCCATTTATCAAAGAAAAACCATAGATTTGGATCCCTAATTTGCCATAACGGACAGAGGCTTTTACCTAGGCTCAGTTGGGTTAATTGTTGCAGTATGTTCATATAAGATTTTAGGCCCTCAATAGAATCATTCACACTAAATGTGGGATAATCTGGATACATGCTAGCCCACTCGGTTGCGGTTAGATTTAATCGTGAGACATAAGATGTATTAAATCGTCCATGTAGATAGAACCGGTCTCGACAATGGGAATAATTGCCTAATCGGGAAAAGAACGCCTGCCTAGTTCCCCAGTGTTTCCACTCAGAATTCCATATTCCCGATCCTCCACAACAGAAGCACAAACCCCTGGTGGAGGTATGGTATCTAAACCGTCGAAACCGAGTTTTATTTATCCTTTGCGGTATGCTAGAAAACACGGTAGGTGGACCCTCCTGAGCCTTGGACAATCCCTCCAACACAATCTGTGGTTCATCAATTAAATCGGGAAGAAATGAAAAATCTCCTACGGTGAGGGGGTGTTCATATATTAATGCTACCTCTTTCCCGTGCTGCTCAAACATATAATTGGCATGTTCTTTTATCCAATTCCCATGTGCTCTTTTTCCAAAAGAGAGAATAAAACTCAGCACAAATAATATACCAAACACAGTGCGCTTTCCTCCCCTCCTCATAGCTTGTCTCCCACTTTTTCCTCTCAAAATGTCTAGCCACCATCTCCCGGAGAGCGCCTTTGTTGGGCCATGCTGCGACATACTTGACCACCGACGCTCCGTTGCACCCGAAGGGATCAGCTTCATGGCCTTGTTGACCCCTTAGGGAGTTGCCGGATGATCCTGAGTCTCAGGTCCTCACCAGGAACTCGCTCCGTCCGCCACTCCTCAGGTGCTAATTTTACACGGGTGTAATGTATCCACGGCTTAATCTCCTTCACCTTCACTGCAGTGGGGGTAGACAGGAGCACAACATAGGGTCCTCGCCACTTGGGTCCCAATGGCTCAATCTTCCAATCCTTGACCAGAACCTCGTCACCTGGTGAAAAACAATGTAGAGGTGTGGTAGGGAATGGTGGGTTCAATTCAGAAATGTATTTTTCTAACTGCTGCATTTGTCTGCCCAAAGCCTGAACCTGGGCCAATGTCTGTTTCTCTCCTATGAGGTGCTGCTCAGCTCCTGTCTCTAAGGCTCCCTTCAAGTTCAAAGGGGGTCGTCCATAGAGTCTTTCAAAAGGGGAGAGTCCTGTCCGTTTGTGTGGTGTACATCTGATTCCTAATAATGCCATGGGCAAAACCACCGTCCACGGCAATCCTGTCTCTTGGCAAAGTTTCCCAAGCTGAGCCTTTAATGTCCTATTCATTCTTTCCACTTTTCCAGAAGATTGGGGTCTATATGCACAATGTAACTTCCACTTTATGCCCAAAATTCTACATAATCCTTGCACAGCCTGTTGAATATATGCGGGGCCATTATCTGATCCAATTTCTAAGGGTATGCCAAATCTGGGAATAACATCTTTCATTAGAGCTCTTGACACCTCTACAGCCTTCTCAGTTCTTGTAGGGTAAGCTTCCACCCATCCTGTGTATGTGTCCACGAACACCAGTAAATATTTGTATCCTTTGTATGGGGGCATTTCTGTAAAGTCAGTGACTAAAGCTTCAAAGGGTACCCCACCCACATGTTGGACTCCTGGTGGCTTGAGGGGTCCTTCTCTGGGGTTATTTTTGATACATGTCCAGCATCTTCGGGCTGCTGCTGCCGTTAGGCTATGTAATCCATCGATATACAACTGTCGTCCTAGCAGATTTGCCAATGCCATTTTTCCTAAATGTGTGTTTTGGTGCATGTGTTGGACTAAGTGCCATGCCAAGTCCTTAGGGACGTAGACACGGGCGTCTGGCATCACTATGAGTTCTCCTGACCACTGACCCTTCTCCTTTAAGGCCCATTCTTCTTCCTCTGGTGTATATGTAATGTTATGTTCAGTTAATTCTACCTGTAGGGCCATTACCTGATGTTCAATATAGGGCAGCCTAGCTGCCTCTTTGGCTGCCAGATCAGCCTGCCTATTTCCTTGCACTACGGGATCGTCTCCACGTTGGTGCCCTTTACAATGCATCACAGCCACCTGCCTTGGCTTCCAAACCGCCTCCAGGAGATCCACAATCTCTCCAGCATGTTTCACGCACTTTCCTCCAGACGTGAGGAGCCCGCGCTCCTTGTACAGTGCTCCATGTGCGTGGAGGGTGGTGAAGGCATATTTTGAGTCTGTGTAGACGTTAACCCGCTTTCCGCTTGACAATTCCAACGCTCGGGTCAGGGCAATCAATTCGGCCTTCTGGGCAGAAGTCCCCGGGGGCAGTGACTCTGCTTCCAGCGTCTCTCCCCCCCACCGAACAACCGCATAACCTGAGTGTCTTTGATTATTTTCCATAAAGGAGCTTCCATCTGTGAACAGAGTGTCGTCCACCTTAGTTAGTGGCACATCCTTCAAATCCGGTCGACTGGAGAATACCTCATCCATCACCTGGGCACACTGATGGATCGTGGTGTCTCCTGGAGTCGGGAGCAAGGTGGCCGGATTCAGAGTGGAGCAAGTCTCCAGGGTCACCAGTGGGTTGTCACACAACAATCCCTCATATTTCATTAACCTCTCACTTGTGAGCCAGCGCGGTCCCTTAATGTCTAACAGTGCCTTAACGCTATGGGGCACCTTAACTGTCAGTGGCTGTCCTAGGGTCAATTTATTCGCTTCTTTGATTAAATCTACTGATGCTGCCACAGCCCTCAGGCAAGGTGGCAATCCACGAGCCACTGTGTCCAATTGCTTTGACAAGTAGGCAATCGGCCTTTGCCATGAACCTAGTGGTTGGGTCAATACTCCAACCGCTGTTCCTTCCCGCTCTGCAGCGAACAGAGTGAATGGTTTTTCCAAATCGGGCAGTCCTAATGCTGGAGATGACATCAATGCTTCTTTTAATGCCTTAAATGCCTGTTGACATTCTTCTGTCCACTCAAATGGATCTTCTCTTCCACCTCTCGTAGCCTGGTACAGTGGCTTAGCCAACACGGCGTAGTTGGGGATCCACTGTCTACAATATCCTGCTGATCCCAAAAATTCCCGCACCTGTCGCCGGGTACTGGGAGTGGGGATGGCACAAACAACTTCCTTTCTTTCAGCTCCTAACATCTTCTTTCCTTCGGTCAGATGGAACCCCAAATATTTCACCGTGGGACAGCACAACTGGGCCTTTTTCTTTGACACTTTGTAACCCTTTTCTTCCAATGTCTTGAGAAATCTCAAAGTATGCTCTTTACAGCCCCCTAGTGTCCGGCAAGCGATAAGCAGGTCATCTGCATATTGAAGCCAAATTCCCTCTTCCTTAGGTATTACAAAATCCTGTAAGTCTTTGGCCAGGGCTTGACCAAAAATGGTCGGGCTATCCCGGAACCCCTGAGGAAGGCGTGTCCAAACATACTGGGTCCTTTGCCCTGACTGCTGAGATTCCCACTGGAAAGCAAAGATCGGTTGGGATACAGGGGCCAATCGAATACAAAAGAATGCATCCTTTAAATCCAATACAGTAAACCATTTGGCAAATGCTGGTACTAGACTCATCATGATGTATGGATTTGGCACTACCGGGGTTAGGGGAACGGTGACTTGATTTACAGCCCGCAAATCTTGAACTGGGCGATATTCTCCTTGTCCTCCTGGTTTCTTGACTGGGAGCAGGGGCGTGTTCCATGGGGAACTGCATGGTACCAATATCCCATGCTGCAGAAGTCGCTCTAGATGCTTTCTGATCCCCTGCACTGCCTCTCGACTGACGGGATACTGTGGCTTGCATATGGGCCCCATTCCTCTTTTCACTTCCACCACCACCGGTGGAACATATTTAGCTAATCCTGGAGGATTATCTTCTGCCCACACTAAAGGAGTCTCATGCCATGGCCATTGTATTTCTTCAGTAAAAATCCTAACTTGAAACAGTCTCCATTCCTCTTCCATGGGAAATGATAGCTCCACTTGTCCATTCTTCATGAACTGGAGTTGAGCTTGTAATTTTGATAAAATGTCCCTTCCCAATAAAGGGACTGGGCAGTCTGGGAGATATAACATCTTATGCTTGACCTGATGTCCGGCCAGATTGCAGGTGCGTTCCTTAAGGAAGGGGCACTTCTGGGTCTTCCCAGACACCCCTATTACTTTCGTAGTTTCCCGAGTTGGTGGACTAATTTTTGTATTTACTACTGATTTTTCGGCACCTGTGTCCACTAAAAAGTCCAATTGTTGGTCCCCGATTTCAAGTGTGACCATCGGCTCCCCGGGGTCCAACAAAACAAGAGCCTGGCTTCCTCATTCCTCTCCTCCATCCATATCTTCCCATTCTTCTTCCATCACAGCTGCTGCAGCTATCACCTCTCTTGCAGGAAAAGGTACGTAGTTCCCACGCCCTCTTCCCCTTCCTGGGTTTCTTCCTCTCTCAGGCCTTCCTCTTTCTCTCGGTCCTTCCTGACTTCCTTCTCTTCCTTCTCTTCCTTCTGGGCATTCACCTTTCCAGTGTCCAAACTTCTTACATTTAGCACATTGGTCTCGACCTAACCTCCGAGGGGGCCCCCTTCTTCCTCCTTGTCCCCCTCTGGCATATCCTCCTCTTCCTCTCTGTCCACTTGCACTTTGTTCCATCATGGTAACTAATGCTTGGTATTCCTGCTTCTTCTTCCTGTCCTTCTTCTCTTCTTCTACCTGGTCCCTCGCCATATAAACTTGATCTGCGAGTGCCAACAATTCATTCATAGTCTTTCCTAGAAATCCTGGTTGCTTTTGAATCTTTCTCCGGATGTCAGGAGCCGCTTGACTGATAAAAGACTGTTGAATCGCCCTCCTACCGTTTTCATCCTCCAAATTATACGGGCTATACTTTCTATATGCTGCCTCCAGCCTTTCCAAAAAGGCTGTTGGTGACTCAGATTTTTCCTGTACCACTCCCTGAATTTTTACAATGTTGACGGGTCGCGGCGGGCCCCTCTTTACCGCTTCTACCAATATACGCTGGAATCCTCTCAGTCTCTGCAAATGTCCTTCTTCTGCGGTGTCCCATTGGGGATCTATTTCCACAGGAAACCTCTGTGCTCCCCACTCGGCTGCATCACCATCTTGTGGGGCACCAACCTGGGCTATGGCTACCCCATTATTCAACACTGCTCTTCTCTCCTCTGATGTGAACAACATATTCAACAATTGTCTGCAATCTTGCCAGGTGGGATTATGGGTTGCCATAATCCCTTCCAATAGCCTAGCCATAGCTTGGGGTTCTTCACTATAAGGTGGAGTATTATTTTTCCAATTCAAAATGTCACTACTACTGAAAGGCACTACCTGGTATGCTTGAACTATCTCATTCCTGTTGTTTATCACAGGCACCGTTCTCAAGGGCATCTGGAGGGCCGGTCCGGTCGGTGAATCACCAGACCACACCGGAGCTCCATGTCTCCGAGTTTGTGCCGGAGAAGCACCACTGGGCATCCGTTGTGACTTCTTCTTTTCCTTTGTTTCCTCCTGATATTTTTCTAGGCTAGGATAGTGTTTCTTGGCCGCTTCGGTTGACTCCGAAGAGTAGGGTGGGGGTCTCGTTCCTAGTGTGGGGGCTGTTCCCTGGGGTGGGGGGGGCGGTGGCAAGGGTGGCGGCAATAATTCCTGTTGTCTAGCCTGTACACTCAACTGTAAATCTGGGTAGTCCTCCTCATTGGATTGGAAAACTTCCTTCTTTTTCCCCTCCTTCTTCACCACCATACATTTGCCATTCCTGCACTGTCGAACCCAACCTGGATCTTCTCTAACTACCCGTTCCCACGTAGCAATATAGACCCACTGGTTCGGATGATTCACAGCACAATATTCTTCCACTGTTCGGATCAGTTTCAGATCCCACGTTCCTTCTACTTGCCAACCTAAACCAAAATCTGGCCATTCTCCCTGACACAAATTTCTCAGTCTATAATCTCTTAGGTCCCTTGGATTCCCTGCTACGGCTCTGCTAGCAAAAGAGCCAAAATTATCTAAGATGCATTGTAAGGGAGTGGAGCTCTTTGAATTTTTCCCTCCCATCCTGCCTAATAGAGGGGACTGTCCTGGCCTGGGCACCCGGCCACTCACGGCATGCGTCAGGAAACACAAGACAGAACCCCTTTCTACCTCCCTGGGAACTTTTTTTTGTCCCTCCCAGCGCTGGCGTTCCCTTAATATCTCATGCAAACCCCTATACTTGCCAGATTTCTGTAGACGTCGGACCAACCTTCGCCCCTGGGCTTTTTCCCCTGGATCCTTTTCCTCCTAGCCGGTTTCTGTGGAACCTCGCTGATGTTGCAGCTCTCACCGTCAGTCGGCGTTGGCAATCAGAGGCAAGCACCGCAGCCGGTCGTGTAGTATTCAGGGGCCCCTTCTCGTCTCACGGTAGTTGCCTCAGGCCCCCACCGCTGAGTTGAGGCCGTCCCGCCAACGGGATCCGTCTCCAAATCTCCTGGCCCGTCTTATAGGAAAAAATCACGTCGGGGTCACCAGAAAATGTAGCGGAACCTTCGTGCTACGGTTCTTGTTGGCGCAGTGGAGGAATTTTGAAGACGGACAACTGAAGGAATTTCCCAGAAAGCAGTTTTATTTCGCTAATGGCCACTAGGGGTCCCCCTAGCACAAAGTAAGTGCTTCTCCAGGGGAACCGCCCAGTGACATGCTGAGTGAACATTTATACACACTACAGGGTTCGGGTTATGCCCGCCCACAAGCAAATTCATTGGCTTAGAGTTGTGACGCTGCCCAATCTGTGCTGACCAGCAGGCCGGCTGCACCCTTTTTGTGCCGTGCTCACAAATCTTTCAGAGCGCCTGCGTACGCATGCTCTGTTTGTTTATCTATAGCTTTCATTTCTTCAGAAACACATGATTTCCCAGAAGTCACATGTTTCTGTGAGTTTATGCACCCGGGTCGCTAGCTGTCGCCATCTCTGCCCATATATGGTATTTCCTGGGGTTCCTTAACCCCCCCCGCCTCACTACAACCTGGAAAACACACAACAACCCTGAAATTCCGGCCATTTTTTGTGTGTGTCAAGAGCAACCTGAGTCGCTTCTGGTGTGAGAGAATTGGCCGTCTGCAAGGATGTTGCCCAGGGGACGCCCGGATGTTTTGATGTTTTACCATCCTTGTGGGAGGCTTCTCTAATGTCCCCGCATGGAGCTGGAGCTGGTAGAGGGAGCTCGTCCACGCTCTCCCCGGGTGGGATTCGAACCTGGCAGCCTTCAGGTCAGCAACCCAACCTTCAAGTCACAAGGCTTTAATCCACTAGGCCACTTCGACAACACATACCCTGTTTTCCCGAAAATAAGACACTGTCTTATATTAATTTTTGCTCCCAAAGATACGCTAGGTCTTATTTTCAGGGGATGTCTTATTTTTCCACAAAGAAGAATTCACATTTATGGTTGAATTTTTTTTAAAAAATGAAAATGTATTATCTACTGTACAGTAGTTGTCATCACAAACCAGCATAACCAAACTGTGAATCCTTTCAAGAATTTCTACATTATATTTTATTCTTTCTCTCTCTCTCCTCGCTACTTCCTACTATCTCTTAAGTTATTATTTGTTCTCCCACTTTCAATGTACTATATTCACATGAAATAAATAAAAACTATTACAAAACAAAAGAATTTATATCTTATATTTTATTGCTATACCGTTTTTAATTTCTGTTCGTATGTAAATTTATGTTGTTGTTGTTGGGCTTGTCCCTGTGTAAGCTGCCCTGAGTCCCTTCTGGGAGATGGAGGTGGGATACAAGAATAAAGTTATTATCATATTATTATTATTTTTTGATACTACCTTTATTTCCATGTACAACAATCTATGGTATGTACATTTACCGATCCTGCATGCTTCCAAACAAAAAATTACTCTGACAAAAACTTTACTAGGTCTTACTTTTGGGGGAGGCCTTATATTTAGCAATTCAGCAAAACCTCTACTAGGTCTTATTTTCTGGGGATGTCTTATTTTCAGGGAAACAGGGTAAAACAGCTTCTTTTGTTTTGGACTTCATCTCCCAGAAGCCCTAGTGACAGAACGGGGCGGCTGAGGCTCATGGGAGTTGGAGTCCGAAAGGGCTTGGGGCATCTCTTGAGAGGTTTGGCCCTCTCAAAGGACGCTTCCGAGGCTGAAGCGAAGGCGAGGGAATAAGAAGGCCTGAAGGAGGAAGAGAAGGAGAAAGAGGAGGAGGAGGAGGAGGAGGAGAAGAAGAAGGCGGGGAAGAAGGGGGCGTGTCTTTCTCCTCCTCCTCTTCTTCCTCTTCCTCCCAGAAGGCTAAGCAGCGCGGCGCCTGGCTGGGCCTAGAAGGAGGGGGAGGCAAAGGCGGCGAAGGGGAAGGATCCTCGGCCTTTCCTGAGCGCGGCGTCGGCGAGGCCTGGCTCGGGATGCGAGTGTGAGATGCTTCTTCCTTCGGCGGCGGCGGCTCTCGGCTGGGCCCCTTCGGCACCCTCCATGCGGCTCCGGAGCCGGCGCTTAGCCCTCCACAAACACTTCTATAGGACTCAGGCGCCTTGCTGAAGAGGAGACACAGAAAGAGGAGGAGCCCCTTGTGTGAAGAGAAGCCCAGAACAGCGCCAGGAAAAGGGCCAAAAGGAGCCCCAAAGACAGGCCTCCATCCCCGCCAGAGGGAGGAGGAGGAGGAGGCCGAGGCCATGGAAGGCCCCGGGAGTCAGTGGGGCCGCGTGAGGGAGCAGCACGGCCAGGTAAAAAGGAGGAGGAGGAGCGGGGAAAAGGACAGGCCGCCCCCCAGTTGCAAGCACCCGGTTTACAAGGGACTCAGTGGGGCTGAGACAACAAGTAGGAAGGGAAATCCACTCCTTAAAGAGTTGTTATTATCCTGGGGGAAATGTACTTACAGTAGAGTCTCACTTATCCAAACTAAACGGGCCGACAGAAGCTTGAATAAGCGAATATCTTGGATAATAAGGAGGGATTAAGGAAAAGCCTATTAAGCATCAAATTAGGTTATGATTTTACAAATTAAGCACCAAAACATCATGTTATACAACAAATTTGTCAGAAAAAGTAGTTCAATATGCAGTAATGCTATGTAGTAATTACTGCATTTACAAATTTAGCACCAAAATATCACAATGTTTTGAAAACATTGACTACAAAAATGCGTTGGATAAACCAGAACGTTGGATAAGTGAGACTCTACTGTAGTTCAATATGCAGTAATGTCACGTAATTACTGTATTTACGAATTTAGCACCAAAATATCACGATATATTGAAAACTTTGACTACAAAAATGGCTTGGATAATCCAGAACTTTGGATAAGCGAGGCTTGGATAAGTGAGACTCTACTGTGTTTACCTTATTTCTACCTCGCCTTTCTCTACCCTGAAAGGGGACTCAAGGCGGCTTACATGTGGCAGTATTAGATGCCTTAAAAATACATACAACAGAGACTAAAAATCAATTTTTTAAAAAATTAATACATATTAAACATAAAAACATCACATTCAATATTAAAACCACATCATCCAAAAATCACAATCCAAGGCCGTTCCATCGTCAATTATACATTATTCCAAGTCTATTATTGCACTATACTAATTATCGATAACCTGATCTCAATGCCCCATTCCAAACGGGTCTCAATTGAAGCTTTCTCTCCAATCCTTGTTTCCACAACAACAACAACAACAATGCATGTGTTGTTGAAGGCTTTCATGGCCTGAATTACTGGGTTGCTGTGGGATTTTCGGGCTGTGTGGCCATGGAAGCATTCTCTCCTGATGTTTCGCCCACACCTATGCCAGGCATCCTCAGAGGTTGTGAGGTCTCTTGGAAATTAGGCAAGTGGGGTTTATATATCTGTGAAATAATGTCCAGAGTGGGAGAAAGAACTGTCTGTTTGAGACAAGTGTGAATAGTCCAATAGGCCGCCACTGAATAGCCTTGCAGCTTCGAAGCTTGGCTCCCTCCTGCCTCGAGGGAAATCCTTTGTTGGGAGATGTTACCTGGCCCTGATTGTTTCCTGTCTGGCTTCAACCAGAGAAGTCAGCCACTGCAGAGCACTTGATGAACCAACCTGGACACAGCATATTATTTGAGAAGACAAATGTTGGACCACTCTAACAACTACCATGTCAGACTACACAGAGAAGCCATTGAAATCCACACGCATGTGGACAATTTCAGCAGAAAGAAGCAAACCATGAAAATGAACAAAATCTGGCTACCAGTATTGAAAAAATTCTAAAATCAGGACAATAAATAAAGAACAACACTCGGAAAACAGGGGACCTCCAGACATTAAACAATCAGGGCCAGCTAACACTCCCAATAAAGGATTCCCCCAGGCAGGAAACAGCCAGGATTTGAAGCTGCAAGGCTATTCAATGGTAATCAAGGTGGTCAGTTGCAACATTCACACTTTCTTCAAACAGACAAGAGTTCTTTTCCCCACCCTGGACAGATATCTAAGCCTAGTTACCAACAGACCTCATAACCAATGAGGATGTCTGCCATAGATGTGGGGTGAAATGTCAGGACAGAATGCTTCTGGTACATGGCCACACAGACCAGAAAACTCACAGCAACCTAATAATAACAAACTTTATTTATACGCTGCCCCATCTCCCAAAAGGGTTCTCAGGGTGGCTTACAATCATAAATAAAAGATAGATAGTAGATAACATTAAATGAAAACAAAATAGAGAAAATAAATAAAACATCAATAAACAATGAAATGTAAACACAGAGGAGGGCTGCATAGAATGACACGGCAGGCATTCAGTTTGATACACATAGTGTAGACTCATATAATGCAGATTGAATTATATTATTGAGACTACACTGACCATATAAAGCAGTTCTAACAGCATGATTTGCCAGCCCCCAAATAGATCAGTTATGGAAAAAAGAGGTTGTAGAAAGCGTAGCAGCAGGTTCCAGTGTTAACTTTGCCCCCAAACAGGTTCTGTACTGTTAGTCTGTACCTCAGCCCTTCTCATGGCTCAATGTGAGGTTACCATGGGAGATGTGGTTTTACAAGGTCTTTGGCCTTTGCTGCCAAAGGCTGCTAGTACCTCACACTTTCCCATCGTTCAATAGCATGGAGCCATTGTAGTTAAAGTGGTATCAAATGGCATTCTTCAGTGTAGGTGGCTTCATCCTTGCTTGCAGGGAAGATACCATGATTGTACCTAATGGAAAATGAAATTCATGTGTATGTTTGGAAGTAATTCTCATTGAGTTCACTGGCCTTCCTCCCAGGGGAGTACAGCATAGAGGAAATAAAGCATATTATGTAAACATTATCTATATTGGCACATCCTGGGTGGAGTTTAATGAAGTAAAAGTTTTCCTGAGGCTGCTATCCTGTCTAAATATAGCGTGGGAGTGTATCTCATTGAACTCAGTGGGACTGACTGAGTAGATATGCTTGTATTTATATATAAGTACTAGCTGTGCCCAGCCACGCGTTGCTGTGGCAAAGTGGTGGTGGTATTGGTTAAAAATTGTTGTGGAATTTTTATTTGATGTTATTTGTATTTTTTAATTAATTTTATTGTAACTTATCTTTTTATTTATTATATTTTATTATTTTCTTGTATTATTGTTAGTTATTTTCTGTTATTATAGTATTTTATTGTATTAATTTTTAGTGTTTTTAATTATTTTAGTGTTTTTTATTATTTTTATTGTATTATTTGTATTTATTTTATTTTTATTCCTTCATTATTATTTGTGTTTTTATTATTTTATTTTATTATTTGTATGTATTATATTTTATTATTTGATTATATTATTTTTATTTATGTTTTTTTAATAGTATTATTTTATTTTGGTTTTTTAATTTGTTTTTTGTATTTATTTTATTATTTTTTGTTTCTCTTTGTATTGAGTTGCTCTGAGTTCTGTGGTCTGCCTGGTCATGTTCCAAATGTATTCTCTCCTGATGTTTTGCCTGTATGTATGGCAGGCATCCTCAGAGGTTGTGAAATGTGTTGTAACGAAAGCAAGTGGGGTTTATATATCTGTGGAGTGACCAGGGTGGAAGAAAGAACTGTTGTCTGCTTTAGGCAAGTGTGAATGTTGGAATTGGCACTAAATAGCCTTGTAGCTTGAAAGCCTGGATGGTTCCTGCCTGCCTGGAATGAACAAAATGTGGCTCCCAGTATTAAAAAAATCTGTGAAACCAGGACAGTTAACTAAAGAAAAGCACTGAGCAATCAGGACAGGATGTACTGAGGGCCAGTTAACATCTCCCAACAAAGGATTCCTCTCCGAAGCAGGAAGCAGCCAGGCCTTGAAGGTGCAAGGGCATTCAATGGTAATCAAGGTGGCCAAGTGGAACATTCACAGTCGCCTCAGACAGATCAGAGTTGTCCCATCCTGGATATCATTGGTGAGATAGAAATAAACATCCCACTTGTCTGTTTTCAAACAGATCTCATAATCTCTGAGGATGCCTGGCATAGACATGGATGGCAGTTTGGCAGCAGATAGGGTTGTGAGGGAATGTAATGTTTAATAGGCTTTTCCTGAATCCGTTCTTATTATCCAACATATTCAGTTATCCAATGTTCTGCCAGGATGTTTATGTTGGATAAGTGAGACTCTACTGTATATGTTATATTATTTGCTTAGAACTGGATTATATGAGGCTCCTTCTACAGAGCTGAATAAAATGCACACTGAAGTGGATTATATGGCAGTGTGGATTCAAGATAATCCAGTTCAAAGCAGATAATATAAGATTATAAATGGGTTATATAGCTGTGTGGAAGGGCCTTGAGTCTACACTGCCATATAATCCAGTGCAAATTAGATAATCTGTATTTTATAGGCAGTGTGGAAGAGAGAGTGAGGCCTGAGTAGGTTGCTAGGAAACCAAGTGGGCGGAGCTTAGTCTTTAACTGCGAGCAATTGGCTAAAGACAATTATTCCTCTCCCTCTAATTAGGACTTTAATTTTCTTTTCTTTTTGTTGTCGGAACGTAGGGGCAAGGATGGTGGATTGTGCTGCCAAATTTCTAGGTTCTGGGGCTTGTACTTTTGTTGTTTAGTGGCAGGGGAGGACACCATTTGTCTTTTATATATATAGATTATTTATCTATTTAATTTAAATATTATTATTGGACAATGTGGTAAACTTTTTGTGGACACCCACTACTGTGATATCATCTGCATAGCTTAAAACAGAAATTCTAGCCAAGATTTTGAATAGTCTTATACATTATACATATAATACTGATGGTAATATAATGTAGTACAATATAATAATACACTATTATAATTGTGTATTATATATTACCTGTAATATTACTAACAATATTGCAATATAGTGGTATAGTACAACATAGTAATATATAATGCTTATATTGTGCTATGCTAATAATATAATATATTGTATGTATAACTTGTAAGCCGCCCTGAATCCCCTTCGGGGTCAGAAGGGCGGAATATAAATGTCTCAATAAATAATAAATAAATAATCTCCCACATAACCTGCTGTCCCAGGAAACTACAGAAATCAAAGGGTGTACACTTGCTTGATTAATACCATGTTTGCTCTTAAGAAATTCAGTGTGAGGCTAATGTTGCTTGATGGTGAATGATGCTGAACATCCACTGAAAGAGTTGGATGCCTCACCATGTATTCCTCCTTCACAACAATCTCCTAAATGGGAGTTGCTTGTCAGATGGTTCGGCTTCATGGCCGAGTGGAGATTAGAGCCTGGATCATCTTGGTCCACTGTGACACTTCAGCTGCAGGACCACAATGAGTACAATGAAGCCGCAAATCCCTATTTCTTTTTATCCTTAGATTCTTGCTGATTTAAAAAGACTATTGTGCTTTTAGCTGGACATGTTCAAAGGTGTTTACACAAGGTACCTCCCCCATCAACTGCTGAGTCACCATCGTGTAGCCAAAATTTGCTGTAACCAAGTGTATGGTTGCTGCAGTGCAAATCTGTGCATGTTGGTGTCAAAACGTTCATTTTCCCTAAGTAAATCAGCATAGGATTTCAACCCTAGTTAAGAATGTTTAGGTCTTGTTCGTTCTCAGTTCTTGGTGATACAGATTATAGAAGTAATATATATCCTGTTTAACCTCTGAAGTTTTAGATACAGTTTTAAAAGAGTAATCTCCTTATGCTCTTCATTTCATGTAAAGGGGTGATATATGGAATTTGTATAGTATTGCCATGTTGATTTGTTGTATAAGTTATGTGTTCATAGATAGAGGAGAAACATTTTTCTATTATTATTATTGGGTCACTTATTACCTGAGCTCACTGAATGTAGTTTTAGTTATATGCAAAGAACTTTGAATACCTTAGAATCATGGAGGAGGACCTAGAGAGGTTCTCCTGTGCAATTTTATAGTAACCTTTTGGGCATAAGCCCAGGGTAAGAAGAACAAGGTTTTCCAAACTCTTTGTGAAAATTGTGCTGCAGAAAAGGGCCAGGAATAGATTTCTCATGTGGGTCTACTGTTACCATCATTTAGATATAGAGATATCACTGTGCATTGCACTTCACAAGCAAAAGAACACCAAAACAATAGTCTCCTCTTAGACTTACAGTCTGATTAAGATATGGTACAAAAGGAAATGGGTATGGCAGTTGGGGAGGGGATTATGTCCAACAGATACTACCATCCCAACTGCCAAGTCCAGACATGGCAGTTGGAATGGATGGAAGGTCCATCTCTGGAAATGGGCATGATGGAGTGGTTCCTATC
Source organism: Anolis carolinensis (assembly GCF_035594765.1). Taxonomy (NCBI): domain Eukaryota; kingdom Metazoa; phylum Chordata; class Lepidosauria; order Squamata; family Anolidae; genus Anolis; species Anolis carolinensis. Next base: position 15,422,344 of record NW_026943820.1, read on the forward strand.
TCATCTTCTGTCTCTGTGGCCAGGACAGTGATAGTTGGCTTGGATGGAAGGCCCTTTCTCTGCATCTCGGCCTAGGCAGTGTCTGACCTTTCTCTCCCTCCAAGGGCAGGGCAGTGACAATGGCAGTTGGCATGGATGGAGGGAGAACTTTCCATTTGCTTCTGGGGAAGAGAACTTGATTGGGCCACAAGGCCCTTATGATCCTGTTTTACAGATTGTTATAGCTATGAAAGTGAAAATATATGGTTATGTCTTATTTGTGAATTTGTGCATATTTATACTGAAAGGCCATCTAATACAGTGGAACCTCTACTTAAGAGTATCCCAACTGAAGAGAATTTTGAGTTAAGAGCACCGCTTGTCCCGGATTTCGCTTTGACATAGAAGCAGAGTTTTGAGATAAGAGGGAGTTCAAGCACGAGAGTGCAGGGCTTTAGGGCTTCAAGGGATCAGCTTCCGGGCCTCGGGTCTCATGGTCTTGTCCGCTTTGGGAGATTGCTCTCTGCTTTGCTCTTGTCCACTTTGAAGAACTTTGGGTTAGTTGATTTTGTGTGGTTTTTATTCCTGTCATGTTTGGCTTCATGAAGAGGGAAAGGGAGAGAGAGCAAGGGAGGCTGGAATGGGTACAGTATGAAGATAAGGATGTTTTTGCCTTTTTGTGCTTCCTTGCCACAACTTTGTGCTTCTACTATTGTTCCACAACTTTGTGTTTCTACCATTTTAAAGTTGATCTTTCTTTTCTTTATTTTTTCTAAAATAACTACAGTAGTGTTTTGTTTTGTCATAGTTCAGAGTATTAACAACAATAGGATTAGGATACAATGGTCAAAGTTGATGAGATAGCTAACTCATCAATTGGAACTTCATTATTCATGCATTTAGATGTAACAACACTGGAAAAATATATTCCTGGTTTAAAAGTATTACTTTCTGTTTAATTGTGTAGTCCTTACTTTGAAAATAGTTGTTCTAGTCTTGAAACCTTGTTTTTGTGGCTGCCACAAACTATGTTGAATTAGCTGAGACTCAATGAGATATTCATTGAAAAATTAGAACAAAATGTGCTGCAGGGTGTCCCTCCTGCAAAGACAAAGTTTGTGCAGTTTCATAAACTTTTTCCATGTTTTTATAATAGAACCAATTAGGAAATGACGGTTATAACCCAGGGGTAAAATTGTGTTACATAGTATAATCATACTTTTTCTGTTTGAGATAGGAAGTATATAAGGCTAATGTTTAAACATTGGCCTATACACTCACTTGCAGGTCCAATGTTTGCTATTATCCTGAAAGTATTTTTTGCAGATATGTATGTTGCATTGTACCATTCAAATTAGAAGTGTGTGTGTGTGTGTGTGTGGAGGGGGGGGGGGGCAAGGAAAACAAAAGTTCCCGGAAGTGGGTATTTTTATGCTGTATAGAAGGCTTTGCAACTCATTTAAAAGGTAAATGGCTATAAATGGAAAAAGCAATTCATCCTGTCTTCTGGATCATGAAAAGTCATGGGCATCTCCTGTGACCCAAGAGCTGCACTACTCAATTTATATTGAAAGATAAAGTAGATATACAGTATTTTGAAACAAAATAAAAACAATGGGCAGTGAATAAAGGGATTCACCAATCCTGTCATGCAGTTTCCTGCAACTGGGAAAGGAAATGCCAACCTCAGTTCTTGGAAAGGTTTTATTTATTCATTGCACCCTTTTGAGCCTGCAGGCTAACTGCAACAGAAATGGCTCGGTCTACTTCTCATTTTAGAGTTCTGTAAAAACTCAGAAACACCGATATGCTATTTTTGTGTTATTTCTTTTAAATCAAATCACTTCAAAATCACTTAATGAAAGGTTCCCCATATGTTTGCTGCTGCACCATCTGGGCTGTTTTCAGGTCATTACAATCTGTTGTGTAAATAAGTGCCATAATATGTAGCAAGCGTGTTTCGTTTTCTCTGAAATGTTTTGGAGACAAAAGAGGCAAATTCAACCTGATACAAATCTCAAACATCCGTCTCCACTTGGGCTGCCCTACCACTATCTCCCTTCATCATTTGATGCCTTGTAGGGTAATGTGTGAATGGATTTCCCAGGAAAATGTCTGAATTTATGTACAATAACATTTCTGTCTGTAGTTGTCTTCAGTTGCTCATAAATGTAAACCATTGCCTCAGGCCACACCAAACACAAATGTGTGATCCAGATCTTTAAACCAGAATAGAAGAAGCGAGGAACGTGTGACCCTGGATATATTGTTAGTTCTATGTAAAAGAAATTGAAACTTTTTCTGTTCCTGGTTTCAAAGTGTTATTCCTGTTTAATTGTGTGGTCCTTACTTTGAAGGTAATTGTCCTATTTCAGAAACTTCATTTTTTGTGGCTGCCACAAACTGTTGAATTGGTTGAGACTCAATGATGAGACATTCATTGAAAAACTACAGCTAAATGTGCTGTAGCAGGATGTCCCTCTTGAAAAAACGAAGTTTTTGCAGTTTAAAATACCTTTTCCATGTTTTTATGATAGAACCAGTTAGGAAATGACATTTATAATGCAGGAACAAAAATCATCTTACATAGTGTAATATAAGTTTTAGCTATCAAAAGTTGCAACTTAAGGTTTTATATATATGTGTGTGTGTGTTAAGGATTAAGTATTTGTAATCGGAAGGCAATGCAGTTTATTTGAAAGTTTTGGGTGATTGTGGTAGATTTTAAAAAGAACAGGTGGAGGGGACAACATTTTTGTTCATAATGTGTCGCACACTTCATGTGACTCCCTAGACCTTTAAAAACATTTAAAAGTGCAGGATTCCTGTCATGCCATATATGCTCCTTTATAAGTTGAGAAGAAAATTGATACAAAACTGACCCCAAAAGCCTTGATCAGCTTATCTATGGGTCAATTCTGAGTATAGATAATAGTTGTACTGGCTCAGTGGGATCAATTTTGGGTGAATACAGCACATTTGAGAATCTCTTACACAAAAGCGACCCCAGAAGAGACCTGCTAACAGGGAAGAGCCCACATCCTAAAACATGTAATTCCCCCTAAAAGTAGCTGAATTGAATCCATCATTATCAGCAGGTTATTTTTTTTGCAATCATGTGGTCAGAGTAGAGACCATAGTTGTAATCCTGCTCCTCCCTGTGGTTTATTACAAACCGTAGTTTTCTAGACAGAATAGAGACAGAATTACGTTTTCATCATTACATGAAAATGTTATGTGTGCTCATTCACACTGCTATACAATATATGTTACTTACCCTGGCTTATCAGCTCTAGTAATAAAGAGTTTTGTATTAAATCCTGTATGACAGAGTGAATTCCTGATTCACTAATATTATCGATTTAAATGTTTGTTTCGTTTTTGGCACTGTATTTGTTTCCTTCATCTGTGCAAGGTATTCTGTGGGTGCAATCCTGTATTGAGTTGTACATGCATTCACCTACTGATTAAGTTTAAGGAGCTTTAATGGCACTTTTCACTGCTAGCTTTCTATTAAGAAGTGGAAGCATTTAAATGTTTAATATAGAGCTTAATTCAAGGTTAAACGGCCTCAAATTACTCTCCTGTTTGCTCATATTCGGATAACTTTTCAAGTGGTAAATAATACTCTTAAGCACTTAACTGTGCATCACATCTTCAAAGATATTAATTAATAATTTCCATGAGCTGGAGAAGTAATTGCCTCCTCTTCCCATTTTACAGATGAGGAAGTTTACACTGAATGTTTGTCCTTTGCTTTCGGGCCTTAAAAGTTTCTGCAAATGTTAAAGTTAGATCAGAGTTTCTAGAAAATGGCTAAGGCTGCAGTTCTAAATATATGTATTTATGTCACGACCCAGGCTGCAGAGCACCAATAACCATACACAGAGGCCAGAATCTATCTAATATCTTTATTAAGGAAATATGTAAAGTCAATAAAAATAAGTGCAGAATAAAGTTCAGAAGAAGACCTTTCAAGAAAGGTCAATTATAGTCCAGGAAAACAATGTCCAATATGAAATATTAAGGTCCAAAGTTATAATCCAGTAACTGAAACACTCACTTTGCCAAGCAAAGTGAGGGGAGAAGACAAGGTCCTTTAGTCCATGAAACTTAGGCAAGGCAAGGAAATAACTTGATTCTTGGATACAAGGCTTAATTCAAGGCAACAAAGAACAAGGAGCAAAAACAGGATCCTTGGTAATTTCGTGGCGAGGTCCGGAAGGCAAGGCTGGGTTCGTGAAGCAAAACAAGGTCCTGGGAAGCAAAGCAAGGCTGGAAACGGGAGCGTAGTCCACACACAACCTACTCCCGTAGTTGACGAATTGACTCCGCAAGATTCCTACGAGGGCAAAACACCTAAGTAGGGTCTCGTTTTCCCGCCAGAGAACAATTCTCTGGGGAACCAGAACCGAAAGCCATTCTCTGAGTCCAGATGCATGACTCCCTAAAGATTCCCATGAGAAGCAGGTTTAATCAACCATTTGTTTGGCCGCGATTCTCAGGCTTCTGCGATTAGCCTGTTGAGCTCCTCTCTGTTGTTGACAATAATCACGGCGAGAAAATGGGGGGAGATTTCGGCTCAGGGCTTGTTTGACAAACTTCTGGAAGACAAATCTCCTGCAGGTGCAAGGGCTCCAATTCTGGCTGAGAAAGCTCCAATTCTGGCTGAAACGGTGGGAAACCTAAGTTTTCCTCTTCATCTGTCACAACAGCGCTAGGAACGGGACTACATGGCCCATGAGTCATCACACTATCCCCCTCCTCAAGCCCCCTCTCAAAAATGGGCTCTCTCCCCGAGGTGCGGGGCCGCGGCTTGGCGGGGTAGGTCTGATGGAAGCGGCGGGCTAAATCGGGGGCATGGACTGTGGAAGCGTCTTCCCAAGAGCGTTCTTCGGGGCCAAAACCCACCCAGTCAATGAGATACTGAAGGCGGCGGCGATGAAAGCGAGAATCCAAAATGTCCTGAACCTCGAATTCCTCCTCCCCATCCACCAAAACAGGAGTGGGGGCCGGCCGGTCTGCATCAGGGCGCACACCATCCGCCGGAAGGAGCAGGGAGCGATGAAACACTGGATGGATGCGCATAGAGCGCGGAAGTTGGAGTTTGAAAGTCACGGGGTTAAGTTGCGCCACCACTGGATAGGGACCAATGAAACGGGCATCTAGCTTCCGGCAGGGACGGTGGGAGGGCAAGAAGCGAGTGGATAGAAAAACCTGGTCTCCTACCTTGATTTCGGGGCCCGGCTGGCGATGATTGTCAGCGTGGCGTTTATAGTCCTCCTTGGCTTGATCTAGTTGCAGGAGCAAAAGTTGTTGCACCGCTGTGAGTTCTTGCAGCCAGTCCTCTGCTGCGGGAACTTCTGAGGTTTCAATGACAGAAGGAAAGAAACGTGGATGGAAGCCGTAGTTTGCAAAGAACGGGGTTTCTTTAGTTGAAGCCTGGACACCATTGTTGTAGGCAAACTCCGACAGCGGCAACAGGGAAACCCAATTGTCCTGCTGATAGTTTACATAACAGCGAAGGTATTGTTCCAAGGTGGCATTGGTGCGCTCAGTTTGCCCATCCGTTTGGGGATGGTGAGCCGAAGATAAACGAGAGTCTATGCCCAATAGTTTTTGTAGTGCCTTCCAGAAACGGGAGGTGAATTGAGACCCACGGTCTGTGACCAAGCTCTTGGGCAACCCATGTAATCTGAAAACATGTTGAAGGAATAAATCTGCAGTCTCTTTGGCCGTGGGGAGGCCATCGCAGGGAATGAAATGGGCTAACTTGGTGAAAAGGTCCACCACCACTAGGATCGTGGTGAATCCAAGGGAAGGTGGTAGGTCAGTGATAAAATCCGCAGAAATTATTTCCCATGGACGAGATGGGGTAGGAAGGGGATGCAATAACCCCGAGGGCTTCTCCCTTCTTGTCTTGGAACGCTGGCATACCGGGCAGGTGTTGACATATTTTTCCACATCCTTGCAGATCTTGGGCCACCAGAAATCTCTTAGGATCAAATGCATGGTTTTAAATAGTCCGAAATGCCCTGCTGGCTTGCAGTCATGACACAGATGAAGTGCCTTTTCCCTGCTCGGTCCTGGAGGGATGTAGACGTGATTTCTATAGCAAAGCAACCCATCCTTAAGCGAGAAGGGAAATTGTAGTCCTTGGCGAAGTTGATCCTGAGCCCAGGCATCCGCCTGTTGACTGGCCCTGATTTCCTGAGCACAAAGGGGCCCTGGAGAAGAGGGAGTTGATTCAATTGGAGTGGATTTGGTGTTCCCCACTGTGAGCGTGGCAAAGTTCTCGGGCTGCAGCAATTGGGATTCAAAGGTCTCTCTGCGCCCTGCAGTATATTCTGGTTTCCGTGATAGAGCATCTGCTTGCTTGGTCTGAGCTGGGGTTACATAATGAATCTGGAAGTCAAAACGCTCAAAGAATAAAGCCCAGCGCTGTTGCCTCTGATTTAACTTGCGGGCAGTTCTTAGATGTTCTAGATTCCGATGATCAGTATGGACCTCAATGGGAAATTTGGCCCCTTCTAACCAATGTCTCCAAGTTTCGAAGGCTGCCTTTATGGCCAAAAGTTCTTTTTCCCAAATAGTGTAATTTCTCTCTGGGGCTGTTAGTTGACGGGAGTAAAAGGCACAAGGGTGAAGATGATCTCCCACTGGTTGCAAGAGTACAGCCCCAATTGCCACATCGGAGGCGTCAGCCTGCACAACAAAAGGGGTTTTAGGATCTGGGTGCTGAAGGATTGGCTGGGACGTGAATAATTTCTTTAGTTGCTGGAACCCTTTCTCTGCTTGCTCCGTCCAGCGAAAAGGCTGTTTCCCACGGATGCAGCTGGTGATTGGATCAGACCAGCGGGCAAAGTCCGGAATGAACTTGCGGTAATAGTTCGCGAACCCCAAAAAACGTTGCACCTCTTTCTTGTTGGTTGGCGCCCGCCATTCCAATACTGCTGTAACCTTTGCCGGGTCCATGGAGAGCCCTAGTGGTGAGACACGGTATCCCAGAAAATCTACCTCTTGTAGATCAAAAGCGCATTTTTCCAACTTGGCATAAAGTCCATGATCGTTGTAACACCATTCTGACGTGGTTCTCATGTTCTGATTGTGATCTAGAAAACACCAAAAAATCGTCCAGGTAGATGATCAAGAACCGATCTAGATAGTCCTGAAAGATATCATTGACAAAATGTTGGAACGTTGCGGGAGCTCCACATAAACCATAATTCATGACCAGGGACTCGAATAATCCGAATTTAGTCTGGAAGGCGGTTTTCCACTCGTCCCCCTCCCTAATGCGAACTAGATTATAAGCCCCCCGAAGATCCAGCTTGGTGTAAACCTTGGCCCCTCGTAGCCGATCTAATAGGTCCGAGATCAAAGGCAGGGGATAGCGGTTCCGCTTAGTGATATTGTTCAATGCTCTATAGTCCACCACCAAGCGTAGGTCCCCTGACTTCTTTTTCACAAACATCACTGGGGAAGCGGCTGGGGATTGAGAGGGTCTGATGAACCCCTTGCGGAGGTTTGACTCTATGAACTCCCTGAGAGCTTCTTGCTCTGGTTCAGTCAAGGAGTAGAGGTGTCCTCGCGGGATCGGGGCCCCCTCCACCAAGTCAATGGCACAGTCATAAGGCCTATGCGGGGGTAGTCTCTCGGCTTCCTTTTCATTGAAAACATCCCAAAAGTCTGAGTATTTCTTGGGCAAGGTGATGATGGATTCAGCGTCTGTGGCGTGACAGACCTTGGCTACAAGACAATGATTTTGGCAATATTTAGAAGCAAACTGCAGTTCTCTATTGGTCCAAGAGATGCTAGGGTCGTGGAGTGTCAGCCATGGGATTCCCAAAATCACAGGGAAGTGGGGAACCTCGGTAACAAAGAAGGAGATCTCTTCCATGTGTTCCCTTATCCACATTCTGGTGGGCTCAGACCATTGGCTTACTGGACCTGTCTTTAGGGGGCGGCCATCTATGGCTTGCACCACCCGGGCGTTCTTGAATTCGTGATATTATAATCCCAGAGAGTCGGCATACTCTCTATCAATGAAATTGTTTGTCGCTCCTGAGTCTATCATGGCATGGATCATGACGGGTCCTTTTTTCGCTGACCACAAGGTGACCACTAGGAGAAATAGGACCCCGGTTGGCGGCTCTTGAGTGGGGTTTTTGACCGGGTTGGCGAGCCTCTCTACGCCCGGTCGCTGGCTTCCCCCGCCGGCTTTGCGCCAGCCGCCTCGGACGCCTTCGTCTCCACGGAGGACGCCGCCGCCAGACGAGCGGCGGGCTTTCCTTTGGCTGGACACTCTCTGGCAAAGTGGCCCCCGTTTCCGCAGTACCAACAGAGGTTTAAACGTTGGCGGCGGGCCTTTTCGGCAAGATCTAGTCAACTGCATCGGCACCTCCTCGCTGCCTCTGGGGTATGGGGCTGGTGGCGGGGGTCTCCACACTGGACGCGGCTGGATGCCGGGCGGAGCGGGAGGTTTTGCTCCAGCTCTTCCACTCTGGCCTCGGATCCACTGTTTTCTGTTGGCAAGCATGACTTCAGCTCGTAAACATTGATCAATGAGTCTTTCAAGAGAGTTTGGAGGGTCCACTTTGGAGATTTCCTCCAACATCTCGATGTTAAGACCCTCCCGAAACTGTCCTCTGAGGGCTATGTCATTCCAGCCGGTGTTTTGGGCCAGCACTCGGAACTCGGCTATGTACTGGGACAAGGGCCTGTCCCCTTGGGAAAGGCGCCAGAGTTTGTGGCCGGCCGCCTCTAAATTGTCCTCGATCCCCCAAGTTGCCTTAAGGTGATCCAAGAAGTTTAGCGCGGAACTTAGATGCGGGGAGGCTTGATCGAACAGTGCCGTCGCCCAATTGGCCGCTGGCCCGTCTAGGAGACTATAAATCCATGCCACCTTGATGTCTTCTTGGGGAAACTCGGCATTTCGGGCCTCTAGGTATGCCTGGCATTGGCGACGGAAAACATGAACCTTGGAAGCCTCTCCAGAAAACTTGGTGGGCAACGCCAGGGCAGGGAGACGGGCTCCACGTTCCTTCAAGCCCCGTATTTCTCCCTCCTGCGCATGGAGCATATCACGGATCCTGTCCACTTCATCCTTGGCGATGGTGTAGCTGAGTGGTTGGTCACCCGGTCCGGCTCCGGTAGACATTCTGGCCTAGGTTAAATGGTGCTTAGGGTGGCGGAGTCAAACTGTCACGACCCAGGCTGCAGAGCACCAATAACCATACACAGAGGCCAGAATCTATCTAATATCTTTATTAAGGAAATATGTAAAGTCAATAAAAATAAGTGCAGAATAAAGTTCAGAAGAAGACCTTTCAAGAAAGGTCAATTATAGTCCAGGAAAACAATGTCCAATATGAAATATTAAGGTCCAAAGTTATAATCCAGTAACCGAAACACTCACTTTGCCAAGCAAAGTGAGGGGAGAAGACAAGGTCCTTTAGTCCATGAAACTTAGGCAAGGCAAGGAAATAACTTGATTCTTGGATACAAGGCTTAATTCAAGGCAACAAAGAACAAGGAGCAAAAACAGGATCCTTGGTAATTTCGTGGCGAGGTCCGGAAGGCAAGGCTGGGTTCGTGAAGCAAAACAAGGTCCTGGGAAGCAAAGCAAGGCTGGAAACGGGAGCGTAGTCCACACACAACCTACTCCCGTAGTTGACGAATTGACTCCGCAAGATTCCTACGAGGGCAAAACACCTAAGTAGGGTCTCGTTTTCCCGCCAGAGAACAATTCTCTGGGGAACCAGAACCGAAAGCCATTCTCTGAGTCCAGATGCATGACTCCCTAAAGATTCCCATGAGAAGCAGGTTTAATCAACCATTTGTTTGGCCGCGATTCTCAGGCTTCTGCGATTAGCCTGTTGAGCTCCTCTCTGTTGTTGACAATAATCACGGCGAGAAAATGGGGGGAGATTTCGGCTCAGGGCTTGTTTGACAAACTTCTGGAAGACAAATCTCCTGCAGGTGCAAGGGCTCCAATTCTGGCTGAGAAAGCTCCAATTCTGGCTGAAACGGTGGGAAACCTAAGTTTTCCTCTTCATCTGTCACAACAGTGCTAGGAACGGGACTACATGGCCCATGAGTCATCACACATCTGGCTGAAACGGTGGGAAACCTAAGTTTTCCTCTTCATCTGTCACAACAGCGCTAGGAACGGGACTACATGGCCCATGAGTCATCACAATTTATGAGAGAATAGATTCTATTGAATAGGGTTTACTTTAAGGAACCATGCTTTGAATTGACTTGCTGATCATGGCTTCTCAAAGAGGCTGAGATGTTGCTTGCAGATAGATACTTCTGATCAAACCGATATTTCAAGATATTTGTATAGTGTTGATATAGTTTTATGTTTTGAAATCCAAACCAGTAAATTTCATTTATCTGTTACTTGTTTACTGCTTTAACAATTCTGAAGGACTATTTACAACAGGTGATTTAAAAAATCCCTGATAATAACGAACAATATTTTAAAAGTTACGATTGGTATCATCATTTTGGCTGTAAACTATTATTATTATACCCCACTTTTTCTCCCATCAAGGAGACTCACATAGGTTTTCAAATTCTAGTTCAAAGAAAGTCAATTACTGTCCATGGAGAACTCATTTTACATTCCCTTTTCAATGGGATGCCTCTTTGAACGTCCAGTTAGGAAGAAGTAATGATAATAATGATGAATTGTTAAGTTAAAAGTTCTATCAGCCTCTTGTATCAATCCCGAGTAACAGTTCTGTATTCTCTATCATTAATTTACCTTCTAAGGTTCAGGTCTTATGCTTGTTTGGAGTCTCAGTCTTGTAAAGGCGTTCTATTGAGCTCATTGACATCTGTTTATTGAATTCTCAATCTAACATCAAAAGCCGAAGCATTGTTTCACACTTTCCATTTCTGCCTAAGAGGAAACAATTGTCAAACCCACCTCCTTTCATATATTGAGACTTCAGGTTTAGAGAACGAAAACCAAGCATATGCACTTAACCCTTCAAAACCTTCATGCGTAATATGTTAGTGTTACTTGATGCTTGTGCATATGCTTGTATGTTGGTGGGAATACACAGGATGGTGCCCCCTTGTGGCCCCTATGCATTATAAATACAGATAAAATGAAAAGGACCTCTTTAAAGCACTTGATGCATCTCTTTAGCTGCAAGGAAGTGTTTTGAAAATACAGAGAAACAATAGAATCCTAGTAGTTTATGGTTGACCCAGAGAAATGATGCCTGCCGTATTGCAATTGCAGATTCAAATGCATTTCAGTATTCACACTCTTCTTTAAGACAAAGCCAACTTAATAGCAAACAGAATCAATAACCTGATGAAAATGACAAAATCATGTTAACCCTATGTAACATGATTTTTGTTCCTATGTTATAAATATCATTTAATAATTGGTTCTATCATAAAAACATGAAAAGGGTTTATTAAACTGCAAAAATGTTTTTGAGGGACATCCTGCAGCAGATTTTGTTATATTGTTTTCCATTAATATTTGATAGTCTCAACCAATTCAACCTAGCTTGTGGCAGTCACAAAAATGAAGTTTTTGGAGTAGAACAATTGCTTTCAAAGTAAGTACCACACAATTAAATAGCAAATAACACTTTCAAACCAAGAACAGAACATTTTTCATTTTTTTAAACATAGTGTGATGGTTGCTGCAAGTATAGTTTCATTATACTTTTAAAATACCATCCAAATTAAGTAGTGACAACTGTATCCATTAACACATACATTGCAGAAATATCAGGTAAACATTAGAAAATAGTGAATGTAAAAAACCCTGTAAAATTACAACTATTGAAATACATTAAAAGATTATATAAAATCCAACAAAATAGCCCACAGCATTAAAAACCCACAACAGTTCATTTTAAACAGCTAGATGGAATGGGCATGTTTTCATTTGGTAATAGAAGGAGATCAAGGAGGGAACCTTCCTGGTCCTTTTAGGGAGAGATTTCCAAAATCTGAATTGGATAGAGTTTTCTTAGGTAAGGAATACTCAAAAGAGGTGGCTTTGCCAGTTTTTCAGGAATATAGCCTCCAGGACCTGGTATTTGTTGGTGGTCTCCCATCCAGTTAATGATGATTGATCCTATTTAGCTTCCAAGATCAGATGGGATCTGGTGCCTTTAAGGTATTTAGGCAACAATTAAGGAGATTTGGTCCTTCCAATAGCCTGGGCCCAAGCTGTATAGAGCTGTATAGATGAAATTATATCCACATGTTACCCTTACAATCCCCAGTAGCTGTTTTTGCTGAATGATTTCCATGTAGATCAGCCACAAATGGTTGGTAGTCATCTCAGGGATTTTCGCGGTGCTTTATTCTGCCCTCCTTGCAAGAAACATGGCAGTTAGAATATAGAACATAGCGCTGGCAGCGTGAGTGCTGGATAAGAAAAAGAAATGGATAGAAACGATGGGTGTTGCTTTGCTGAGGTTATATTAGCCACTTGCTTCTTGCTACATGATCTTTTGATGTGTGTCTTTCCTCCTTGTGGGAAATGTGTGTCGGCTGGAAGTGGGACAGGGCAAGTTAGTTTGATAGAGCATTATTTTCAGAATAATCCGTTCTGTTCCTGTTCTCCAGCCACAGCAGTCTGTCCATATTCTAGTCCCAAGGAGCATGCTGAGTCAGCACTAAGGGTTTTTAAAATGGTCTCTGATGAGTCATTTGAACATGGGATATTCTCAAAGCCTGATACCAGAAGTTGATGAATGGCCTTCCCTGTATCCCAACTGCCCTAGCATAATAATCATAACAACAACACAGAGAAGAAGCAATAGACAGAAGATAAGGCCTTTCCTTTATCCCAACTGTCCCTGCTTGTGACCTTGCAGGGAGAAAGGAAGAGGCTGTCTCTGCTGGATCGTATTGTTGTTCTGTTACACCAGTAGTTCTCAACCTGTGGGTCCCCAGGTGTTTTGGGTTACAACTCCCAGAAATCTCAGCCAGTTTACCAGCTGTTAGGATTTCTGGGAGTTGAAGGCCAAAACATCTGGGGACCCACAGGTTGAGAACCACTATTTTACAGCTATGGTGATGGTGCTATATTGATGATGGTGATGATGATGATGATGCCTGTTTTGTTGTACATAGCACTTTAGTTCTCTACAAAACTGAAAGAAATAGGGATCTCCTGACCTCAAGACTCTCTCAGACTTGTTGAGAAGATAGTATCCTATTGTTTTGGTATTCTACAAAGATTCAGCTTGGAGAATGACTTTGTGATTGGTATTGAACATCTCATTTGGTTTTTTTTATCTGTTAATACTGATAACTACAATACTGTGTAACACAATTTTTGTTCTTGAGTTATACATGTAATTTCCTAATTGGTTTTATTATAAACACATGGGAAAAGTTTATTAAATTGCAAAAACTTTCTTTTTGCGGGAGGGACACCCTGCAGCACATTTTGCTATAGTTTTCCAATGAATATCTCATCGAGTCTCAACCAATTCAACCTAGTTTGAGGCAGCCACAAAAATGAAGTTTCAAAGTAAGGATCGCACAATTAAACAGGAAATAACACTTCTGAACCAGGATCAGAACTTTTTTCAAATTTTTTACATACTGTAATTTTACAAAAGTGGATTCTGAGCTTCTTCATTTCAAAATATTGGCTGTAAATGTTTTTTGATTATGTATAAGTGAGTCCGAATGATCTCATTAAGCCCCAAAAGAGTTGTATCTTATTAATATCCCTCACGTTTTGTGTGCAGTAAGACCGTATTTCATTGCATGGAATTTCCAGGGTATCCGACCCAGAGGAAGCCCAAAGGCCGGTTTTGGTCTATACTCAACATTATGGCAGGAGATGGCAGGTGTAGATACCATAGAGCTGGCCAGGTGGAGGTATTTCACATGTTTTCACACATTTGGAAGCTTTTTATGTGTGGTTTTGAGTGACAGTTTTCCAGAAAACATGCCACAAAAGTTGGATGCTTTGAGGGGGACCGAGGGGAGGCTTCGTGGGCCACAAAAGTGAGGGCCATTGGGTCACACTTTGTCCAGAAAGGTTTATAAATGTTTTTCTTTTCTCCCTTCACAAGAAGGCAGATAAAATGCATTGATGTTGATTATTATTTTTGTCAGAGAAGCCAAGGGTTGAGGAAAACATATGTCCGTGTGCTTTTCTACCGATGGCCCATTTCTGCCTAAAGTAATAATAAAAAATACCAAAAGGGGAAAAAAGCATATGCTTCCAATTTACATATTTACTAATTAAAAAAAGCTTCCTGGAAACATTAAGCAGACTATCTTGGGTAACCTTTAGCATTGCAGCTAATGGATATCGCCTGGAAATTTTCATAGAAGGTCTTCTAAATAATGTAAATGATTATGAATATGTAACTAGTTAATATGCAGCTACGAAAGGATTATCATGTAGAGGTTAATGAACACGCTGCACTTCACGGTTTGCAGGGCTTTTGCTTTTTGTGCTTTTAACTCACTTCATGCTTGGAAAGTCATGCATTGGCAATGGGAAGTTTCCTGTTGAGCTCTTTCTTCCTCTGACATCTAGAAAAGAGGGTATTTGAACTGGAACTCTCTTAAAGAATTTCATAAACATCTTTGTCATTCGTTCTCCTTCTCCCCATGGCATTGCTTACTATGGCCATCCCTTAACAGTAACTGTCATAGTAGTAGGACTTCTGCAGCACATCAGTGTTCCTTTCTCATTACAGTCTTGAGACTGAGAAGTCGTCTACCGTTGCACTCTTCTTTCCTTTCTAATTTTGACACACAATGTCATATTTTACATACTATTTGAAACCGATTAAACAGTGGTTCCTGCATAATAGTACACCTGCAAACCAGAATTGGAACCAATGCTTTTTCCTGTGTCACAACCCTGCAGAAAACTGCCAAAAATGTGATTTTTAAAACACCCGAGTGAACCTATCTTTAGGAGTCTCTGGGTCCTCCAAGATGTCACTGTGGTGAACTTTCACTAGACATTGTTCATAGAATCATACCGGACCACCTAGAGATTCCTGGAGAGGTGGTCTCTCTTGAAAGCTCTGGATCTCGCAAGCACGACTGGTGGGAACGAGGGACAGGGCCTTCTTGGTGGTGGCTCCCAGGCTGTGGAACACCCTCTCCAGAGATATTAGACAAGTTCCAATTCTTTTGGGCTTTAGAAGAGCCCTAAAAACATGGCTATGTGCCCAGGCTTTTAATGAATAAACGATAAAGATGATACGGACTGACTTACGGATAATGCACGAGGTTTTCGGACAAACTGATCCGAGCATACGTATTTTTAAAATTTATATACTGCAATTTTATACTGTATTTAATAGTTTTAACTGATTTTATGTATTGTTGATTGATTTTGATTAGGCACCTAATTGTGCCAGTGTTGTAAGCCGCCCTGAGTCCCTTCGGGTGAGAAGGGCGGGATATAAATATTGGAATTAAATAAATAAATCTTCCAATGTATGGCAATGTCTAGCGGAAATCCACTCTAAAGTCTCATTAGAGACTGAGGGATTCCTAGAGAGAATCTCAAATCAAATCCTCAAAAGTTGAACACACAAATGGGTAAGGCCAACTGTAACGTAAAACCTTTTTGTACTACTTTAGGTGTTGAACTTGTAGGAGTTAAGCATTTATATTCTCTTTTGAACACAGCGCCTTGTAGTGTCCACTCTGGAGGATTTCCAAATGTGCTGGGGAAGATTTTGAGATTTTCCAGGATTTAAAGCAGTGATGGAGAAGTTGATCACTGCTGTAAATCCTGAAAAATCTCTTCCGTACGTTGATGAAGAGCATACGGATAAACAGCCCAGAGATGTGGTTAGGTTCCTGTTCCTGCACAGAAATGTCACATTTAGGTCTCTCTTTCCTGTGCATTGGCCCCTATTTGTTAAAGGAATACGCAGACACATTGTATACATTCACAGATCTAACATTGTCTGGTAATTGCTCAAGGACTTTTCATCGTAGTTCATTGCATGATAAAAAGCTCACAGACTGCATCTTCCCTCAAAGCGGCATTAATTTTATGTAGATAATTCATTTTCCAGGTACTCTAGGCACATTGTTTTGTATCTGGAAAATACTATTGTGATCATTATGTGAGGAGGGTTGGTGAGTTACACACGTTTAATATGCAGTGACTGAAGGACAAACATTTCACTTTGCCTTATCCACAGTGTTGCATACACTTAATGGAAATCTTTGAGGCTATGTGTTTCCCCATTGTTTGTATTCATTTGCTGAATATCAGAAGTGCTCTATACTTTTGTCTGCAGTGGTGACCAATCGGCTTAGAAAGTATTGGCTCTCTGTATTGCTTTTCAAGTACTACATCCCTCCCCTATTTTTTTTAAAAATGATAGTTTCGCACACATTCTTTTCCCAAACTTGGCAAAGACCTTAGAAACATCTACTTCCCAACTTCCCAGGTTTTTTCAAACTGCAACTCTCACCATCCCTCACCATTGGCTCTGTTTTCTAAAGGTGATGGGAGTTGCAGTTCAGCATGTTTAGTTGCCCCCTTGAAATGAAAAGGCAAAACAATTTCCAGTGGCCATATCTATCAAGTTTTGGTAGCAAAAAATAGTGGCATATAGCAATATTAATAAGCGGGGTGATGTTTTGCATTTTTCTCAAGGGAGGTGATAACCTGCCTATTAATTTTCTTCAATCCAAATAATATTACTTTCCTGTAAGTCTAATTTTATATTGTTGTTCTGTTTGTCTTTGAAACTATCACCGGAATGCATGTTTTCTTTTATAATTGCTTAAAATGTTGCTGTATTAGAATGAAACTACAAAATGAAATTAAGGGGGGCTGCACTGATGCAAACAGGAAAAGTATGTATGAATTCTGTTTCAAAAACCCACTGCTGACTTACATTCGTTTCCTAAATTTATATTTGCTTCATTCTGCAAAACCTGTAATGTTAAAAACTGATCTGTAGATTGTACAAAATGCTGGTTTTATCTTGTATAATATGTCAACTTATTGTTCTGGAGGATGCGTTATTTCAAAATATGAGTTGGGGGGAAGTTGCCATTTATTCAGGGGTTATCAGTCTGGATTAGAAGGCTGTGATAAAGTGTGCTGCTTAAGAATGAACATTCCCTCGCCTTTATGCTGACAAATAAAAATGTATAGCAAGATGCTACCAGATCTGTAAAGCTGCTGCTCTAGTTTCTAAGACATTGACTTTGTTGCAGCTGTGTGCTTAGCCTTGTTTTTTCATGAGTAGTTATCTGTTTTAATGACAGGTGGTCACTAGCTGCCAAGAAAAAATTCAACACTGGTAAGTGGAAAACGTTTGATTGCATGCGTAAATTATCAATGAAAACAGCCTGTGCTTGTTTTTAGAAAAGTACTGTGCATATGTGCTTTAGAAAATTAACCAAATTCAAATAATAATATATTTTGGTGCCTAGTTTGGTCTTGGGCCTGCTTTATTAAATTGCATTCTCCTCGTTTCTTATACTGCTGCTTTAAACGCACCACAGTGATCACAAATCTGTATATCTCTATCTTTAAAAAGACCAGTTTCTCCCTTTTTCTCACCAACTAATTGCCAGAAAATCTTAAAAACCACTGTAAACCCTGGATTTCAATGGTTTGTTTTTGTTGCTGTTCCGAGAAAATAGCATAGTCAGTTGTAAAATGCAGTATTGTTGGGTATCACAATGGCTTTGGGAGGTATCCAGAAATAACAATATAAAAGTTTAGCTAATCAAGCCTATTTGTAGTTTGTGAATCCTTCCATAATGTTCCCCCCCCCCAATGTCTCTGTTTGCAATGAAAGTATACTATTTGAAATCTGCAGATAAACCTGGGCCTTTAGAGGTCCTTTTGCTCCTTAAAATATTATATCTGGCCTCTCTTCTTGTCAGGTATTCCTTTTTTAGCTAGTAAAAACATCATAGATAAATATGTTTCTTATGAGTATCTTGATGGGAAAGGTATATTTAATGGTTAACAATTCTTATGAGTTATTGAAAGATGGCACTTGATCTTAACAAATACCAAATTATGCTACATCCATGCTGTGTTTGCTAGGAATTTGCAGGGAGAACAACAGGAGCCTTCTTGATTATTGTCTGCAGGGTTATTGCAGAATCGCAGCAACTGCCCCCTTTAGTGGAGAGATTAAACTTTTGGTTATACACCATCAAGCATATCATATTTTAAATTTATTTTAAGAGGCTTTTTCTTCATGCCCGAAAGACCTCTGAGAAAATAATTTATAGTTCATGTGTATCCAATGTTTGGTTTGGTTTTTTTTATTTTAGTTTTAATGCACATAAGCTGCAAGCTTTGGATAAGAAGAATGAGAAAGGGGCGAATCAAAGCCACCCTCATGCCTCATATTAAATAGTAACTCAGGGTTTGTAAAAAAAAAAATTTGCAAGAGAATATGTTTTTCTAATGTATAAAATGCAAAACCTGCTTTAATTCCCAAATATTACGATGGTATCCACTGGTGCTCCTAGAGTCAAACTGTATCAGCCTTTCCATAATACACTGCTGTGTGCCATGGATTTAAATTGTTTAGACAAGTATAATATATATTAGTCGATACAAGTTAAAGTCTGGCCGAGTGCAATGTGAGATCTATCTTTCCTCCAGGTTCTAATGTTAACAACCAAGAGAATGAAACAAAATGGGACTAGGGTTCCCTTCAAGAAAGTTTTCACCAGTTCTGAAATTGGAATTAATCCCTTTCTCATCCTTTATAGAAGGGAATGGCATGGTTTGGAAGGGGACAAGTCTCAGGAAGATAGAGAGGGCCACTCTCATTGATGAGCAAGCAAAGCCAATGGTTTGTTGCTCTCTTCTCACCATTTTGGATTCATCAGATAGAAACTCAATGCAAAAGCGTAGGTCTGTTCAGATGTTGGACTGGTATTTAGTAGGCTCCAGCAGGCACTATTTATTACTATGCCAAGGAGTCTTTGCTATTATTTCCAACATGTGAGTAAATGCAACAGGGACTCCTCACAAGAGGGAAGAAGGCAAGCTTGTAGGGGAATCCATTTTGACCCTAAATTAATTAAGGGATGTCCTTTTTTCATAGATACCTTGAAACCTTCCACATTAGCAACATGTCATCCTTAAAAAAGCATACCCAAAATTGCACAGTGTATTACATTGCAATACTTTACGTATTTGCTCAAAATAAATCACGTTGGGTTCAGTGGTGCTTCCTTCCCTCCATCATGTCTGGAATCATCTCTGAAATCCTCATCTATTGCATTTTCAATTTCTGGGCAAAATGGCCTTCATTGGGTTTGTTTACATTTCCCTTGCTTTTTTTTTTTTACAAGGGCATTGAGGGACTACTTTGGAACTTCTCCCACCAGGATGAATTGTATATCTGCTGCAAACTTTCCTGCACTTCTCTATTCAAAGGCTGTTTTAAAATTGGTAGTTATCTTTCTTCTTTTTTAGCAGTTTGATACTAACTGGTTTGAATGTGTTAACAGGAAGAAGGTGGAGGGTGACTATGATGCTCTTCAAGAACGACTTGGCACATTGCCAGATAAGCTCTCTTACGATATTATGGTAGGTACCATTTAGTTGAGTGCAAATCCTAGGCAAAGTTAACTGTTCATCTTTGCAGATATATCATTGATAAATTGGTTTGTGTTCAGTCTTCTGCTTTGCCTTTGCATGCTTCTTTCCTTCATATTGGAAACACTGATGCTATGCTATTTCTGCACTAGGTTAGTGCTGTAACATTGGCAGACATCTGAAGAGTGGAGCCCCCGGTGGTCGGGGGTGCTTTGAATGCGATTTCCTGCTTCTTGGCAGGGGGTTGGACTGGATGGCCCATGAGGTCTCTTCCAACTCTACTATTCTATGATTCTGTGTTGTGCAGTGGGTTAAACTGCTGAGCTACTGAACTTGCTGACTGAAAGGTCAGTGGTTCGAATGCGGGGAGCGGGGTGAGCTTCCACTGTTACCTCCAAGCTTAGCCAACCTAGCAGTTCGAAAACATGCAGATGTGAGTAGATCAATAGGTACTGCTCCGGCAGGAAGGTAACGGTTCTCCATGCAGTCATGCCGGCCACATGACCTTGGAGGTGTCTATGGACAACACTAGCTTTTCGGCTTAGAAATGAGTTGAGCACCAACCCCCAGTCAGACACAACTAGACTTAATGTCAGGGGAAAACCTTTACCTTTACCTATCTGAAGAGTGCTAACCATTGTTAGCATTCGCATTGGTGCAAACGTTGTTATCATGGTCAGCTATGAAAAAGAAATTGAAGGTCCAAGGAGGAATTAGTTACTTTTTAACCATGGTTAGTTTTGAAGTAATGTACCAGAATCAAATTTATCTTAGTTATTGATATTAAGGTATTACAGTTAACAATGACTGATTGTTGGTTAAATATATATTTTCTTTCTTCTTTTCATCTAGTTTCTTCAGTGCTATAATACATTATAACCACCAGATTTTAACTAGGTATCAACAATAAAATCTGGCATATCTGGTAAAGCCTGTTTATTATATGGAAATCCATATAATTAATTATGCAATGCACAGTGATTTCAGTGATGCAGAGCAATAGCAAGGAATCACGTTCACAAATATTAAGCCTTGAGATTTTTATCCTTGGTTTTTACATAAAAAAAGTTTTGGGGAGCATTGGAATACCATTCTTGTTCAAAACCTGTGTATCTTTCACTGATTTTGAATTTGAATTCAAAGTTCTATCAATGTTTTATGACAGAACCAATTAGGAAATGACATTTATAACCCAGAAACAAAAATTGTTTTACATAGTGTTATTATGCAATCATTTAAAAAAACTCAAACCTTTTCACAGTTTATTTGAGAACCTGTTTATTAAGATATCATTTATCAAAAGAACATGAAACTTTGGGAATGTTCTCCGCATCTCTATCCATGAATGACTTTGATTAGTTTTCCCAGAAGCAACATTTTAGAAGCTGTTCATGTTGTTAAGTAAGCATACAACTTGGATTGAAAAATTAGTAAAAACTTCTGAAAAATTCAGAGATAATTAATGCAGTTATTAATTAATATACTACATCTGCCTATAGGTAGGAGACAATGTAAACCACAGATGAGGAACTGGGTTAAGTCCTGTGAACTTTATGCTTATTTTCTTTTGCTTTTTTGCTCTGGCAGGTTCCTTTTGGTCCCCATGCTTTCATGCCAGGAAGATTGGTTCATACTAACGAAATCACAGTCCTCCTCGGTGACAACTGGTTTGCAAAATGTTCCGCAAAGCAGGCCAGCAGTCTAGTGGAACATAGGAAAAAACGTAGGTATATCAAATTATAACTACTCTGTTTCTGGAAAATTAGATTGGGTTAAATTTTCTTTCTCATTGAGGTATAATTCAATAAATGTTTACCTGAAACTGAAAAATAGGGAGTGCTTTATGTTAACATTTAACAAATTAAAACTTGAAAACTTCCTTTTTTTTATAAATTACCTTCTTAATCGAAACCGTATGCATTTATCAAAATCTTGTGGTGTTGTAAATGAATTCACGAAATGGCAGTGCTGATTGCATTAACATATGGTACTGTAATACCGCTCAATTGTAAATTGTAGTAGGCAGTCTTTGATACAAATATTGGCAACAATCAAAATTGACTGCTGGCATAAAATAGAGCATCATTAAATAGGAGGCTATGTATTATCTATTTTCTTCATGTTTTGTTTAATATGTGGCTTCTGTGTTTATGAATTATGAGAGGCATTCTGTATTTATGAGTGATGGGAGATATTTTCTTCAATTGGATTGTTGTTAATTTTAGACTGTTGCTTTTAACTGTTGCCAGTATCTTTGTATTAACTTAACCTCATAGAAGAGCAGTATAGAAATGTACTAAAGGAAAAAAAATCTCTTTATTCCAACCAAGTTTGATCTTCTCAGCTAGGTTTTGATCCTTGTTACTCAGTCAGATGCTCAATATTTTTAAATGACTCTTTTTCAGTACATTTTTTTGTGAATGATCAGACTGAAATGTTTATATATTTTATACAAAAACATGATACCTTGTGTGGTTTTATATATACCCAGCTTTATTTGTGATTAGGAGCCCCCAGTGGCACAGCGGGTTAAACCACTGAGCTGCTGAACTTGCTGACCGAAAGGTCGGCAGTTTGAATCCAGGGAGCGGGTGAGCTCCTGCTATTAGCCCCAGCTTCTGCCAACCTAGCAGTTTGAAAACATGTAAATGTGAGTAGATCAATAGGTACCACTCCAGCGGGAAGGTAATGGCACTTCATGGAGTTATGCCGGCCATATGACCTTTGAGGTGTCTATGGACAAAGCCAGCTCTTCGGCTTAGAAATGGAGATGAGCACCAACCTTCAGTCGGACACGACTAGACTTAATATCAGAGGAAAACTTTTACCTTTACCTTATTTGTGATTGTATCATTTTGGAGAGTTGTCTTCAGTTCCAATTCTGAGATAACAGTTAGCTATTACAAATTCAAAATATCCCTCCCTTTTTTGTGTTTCTACACCCAGGATGTCTACATCATTCGAATGCAATTAAATATTAGTACAATATATAATGAAAAAAGCACATAATATAAATACAGTTATAGAGGAAAGCCAGGAAGAAAATGCTTGCCTGAACATAGTATAACAAAATGCAGTCAAAATGGGGATCAGAGTTATGTGTAGAATCAAGTAGTTCCAAAGTTTTTATGCCATTGAGAAGGCATATCTAAACCACATCGGTTGTATCTAAACCACAGCTGGATACAGTGAAAGACATCTCTGTCGGATGCTAGGGTACAGGTTGGCTTATATAGAATGAGGTGGCTTCTATGGAATTCTAGAATAAAACCATTCAGAAGTTTAAAAACCATTATTCACAGTTTGAATAGTGTTTGGGAATAAATTGGGGCCAGTGCACAAGAGTCTATAGCAGAGAGGTTGCAACCATAGCTATTCTGCCAAAATTAAAATGTAAACACCAGCCAAACGGCCCCAATAAGTTGTTGAAATGCCTAAATAGGGTGAAGTTGTGTGTGCCGACTCCAGAGAAGGAGCACGCCTGTTGTATCCTGTGTCTCCAGTACATGGTCCCGATTAGTTGTGCAACTCAGACCTCACACAAATATTTTCCTGCCATTGGTTTCAGTGGAAGGAGTGGAAAACTGACAATCCTCATTCAACTGTGGTGTAACTCATCACCACACAAAACACATACTGTCTACAAACATCACTCTCAACTTCTGGAAATATTTCATTGGCATTGCCTTTGCAAAATCCTGCAAATCTCTTGGGAAGAAGACAGGAAGACAAATGCCAATGTTCTAGAAGAAGCAGCAAATTCCAATAGCAGTGATTCTCCACCGTCATTTGGCCATGTTGTCCAAATGCCCAAAGATCACCATCTACCAAAGCAGTTACTCTATTCCTATCTCCGCAACAGAAACTGAATGTGGGTGGGCAGCGAAAGAAACGTATTTATTTATTTAATTTACATTCCACTCTTCTCCCCCAGGGGGATTCAAAGATAGGTTTAAGGTTAACCTTAAAAAATGTGCATAAACTCCCAGAGAGAACTGGGAAGTTACGCTCGACTGTTGGAACTGGAGGTCAGCTGTGGCCAACTTTGGTCATACGGAGTTTGAAGAGGCACAAATGGTGGGCAAAAGGGAGAAATGTGCTGAGAGGAAGGTGCATCAAGCAAACCCTTGCCAAGATTGTCTTCCGCCTGGAAATCTATGTCCTCATTGTGAAAGACACACCTTACGGACACACCTTGAAGACTCCACCCTTGGAAGACCATCATACTTGGTCACGAGTGATTGCCTATGAAACTCCTCACCATGTCACATCATAGCAGTGGGAGGTCCCGATATGGATATAGTCCGTACAGCATGGGGACAGTTCTGACTTGAGAATTCTGGAGATGGGAAAGGGACACAATGGGAGCATTTGGGACAGAAAAGCTTTGTGTCTAACGCATGCAATAACTTGAGCAAATTGCTTGTATTCTTCTGATTAAAATTACAGCAGATGCCTAGCTTTGAGATTACAGATGGAAGTATCAAATCTCACTTTACTCCAACAACTGGATTGCCAGGACAGATCAAATCACACAGATGAATAAGGGAAAGGTGGCACGTTGTTTCTCCTCTTATTCCCCGCCCCATCATACGTAAAAATTCCCTTGCCTGAACGGCTTTGTTTTAATGCTTTTGTATCTCTCTCCCCACAACAGTGTGATCCGTGTCTCGCTCACACAGAGAAGGCACAGATTGCTATTTAAGAGGTTCAAGATCCATCCCATGTTCCATGATGATCACAAGGGAGGCCATTCCACACTACTAGTGGGACCAGCAGGTTTCTACTTTTTATCCCATGAGTTTTAAAATTTACTTTTTCCTAGGTATATCTGCTCCCATCAAGTATCACTACGGTTACTTCCATGCAGTGTATAAAACTGTTGCCCAAGATATAGGTGCCCTGGCTGAATAAATTATTGGCAATCTCCCATGTCTCTCCCTTTTAGCATCTCCTCCACCAATGTTTTGAGTGGATTTAATTTTTTTGTTAACCTCGGCAAATGTACAGCCTGAAGAAGCTGTTTCCACTGTTATTCATGTGATCTTATAATTTAATCCTGGTGATATCTCACTTTCATACCGTGTTGAGTTTGGGTTTTAATGTAGTTATCATATTTAAATGATATAGTTCCATTTTTGTTGTACTATATTACTTCTGAAAAGCAACTAATATAAACAATAATAAAGACTGTTACTTTGCCATGTCTGATTTGTCTTTGTGCTACAGAAGGATAAGGTGAACTCCAAAAGGGCTGTTCATGACTATGATTGTATGACTCTTCCTTCCTACACAAAGCTTAGTTCTGATTGGAAATTTACAGGTTGTAATGTAGATTTCCTATATATTTTTTCTTTCCAATACTGATCATTCTCAATTTTGCAGTGGATTGCTTCTATTTATAAGAAATTGGTTAGAGACACTCATACAATGCAAGCATTTTAAAATGATTTCTTTATTATATGAGATGAGCACATAATTATACATGTTCAAGGAGCTCCCATGTGGATGCCACAAAGTTGACCTAGAATAGGGCCATGTTCCGTATCTATGAAATGACTCCATGATGATAGACTGACCAAAATATTTTCTCATTAATTTTAGACCCTTGTTGTGTTGTCGTTGGTCTGTGTTTATATATTTTACAGTTGACTGGAGGCTTTTCCTAACTATCACACAATATAATACATTGAATATTTGCACCTTTTGGTGAGAGGCGGGAGAGAAAGTATACGCAATCTTAATCTGAATTGAGATTGCCATGGGTCTGAATTGGGACCAGGATAGTGTTGACCTCTTCCAAAGCTGCTTTTTCTTTCAAAAGGTGCAGGAGGAGCAGGCAATGCAATTGAAACTCAATGGACATCCATTCTGGTATGCCTCTGAGCGACAATAGGATTTTGAGATTGTAGGAAGTGTTGCCTGCTAAGAATAGAGGCTGAATGAGGTAATACGGAGGGGCCTTTGGATTCACTAAAGCCTGGAAAAGACAACACAGTATTTCACTAACCATCGCTGTGTTCCAAGAAATATAGTTATCTGTGTCCTGCCAGTGCTGCAGTTTTTCTGCTGTGTATTGAATTTAATTCATTAATTAAAGGAATTGATTTTTTTTAGTCTTAAATTTTGTTCCTTGTCTGTGATACCAAACTGCTTGCTTCCTCCGCTGGATTCACAAAAAAGGCAGCAGAGTTTATGATAACAGTTCAGCGAAAAGCCATGTCTCAGTTCCCTAAGATTATCAAAGGTGACAAAGTCGGACAACAATCCAAGCACAATCCTTCTTAAAAGACATTTAAGAGGCTTAAACGTCAGGATAGGAGGAGGGAGGTTTCTAAAATCTCACTGGCTCCTGACTTGACTTTGGTTTAAAACAAAATCACTTGAAGTTTTTTTCCTTGTATAGCAGTGTGCATTAAAATAGGATAACAGAATACAGTAGTCCTCTTTTGTTATAAAAGCATTTACAAAATTTGGCAATATCACAGAGTGAAAGCAAGTGAAATATCAGGAGAGAAGGGTTGGAATCTATTACATGGTTTGCTTTTTAAAGGTTAAATGAAGACACAGGAATCTCTTTCAGTGGGAAAAGCTTTTAAATCTCTCACTTTGTTTCTAGAGTTGACCCATAGGGGAAACATAGTAGTAATAAAAACACCAACAGCACATTTTATTGGTTATCCGCCTCTCCTTTTGACTTGAAATGGCGTACAACAATGTAAAAAAAAACCTACATAAAACACACACACACATATCCAACAGAATGAACACACAATTATAATTAAATGAAATTAAAAATTTATCAAACTCAGGATACAAAGATCAACATACATACAGCTGTGTGTGGAGTTCAACTCCTCCAGGGCACAAAGTGACTGAGGGAAGTGTAGCATTGAGGAAGCTGTGTGGAGGAAAAGTTTTAACACTCCCCACCATGTCTTTGTCCCATCACACAAGTCTGTGATTCAAACATGAAACAATAACTACTTTTGCCTATTAATAACATTTGAGATCAGCAGACCATGAGCCCCCCTCACAGGCTCATCTCTGCACTCTTGATCGGAGAGCATTTCTATATATCGCACAGAACCAGAACCTAAAGTTGCTTGGACACACTGCTTCAAACAGAATAATTAAGAAGAGAGATCAGCTCTTGTAATGTGTCACCTTTTTCAGTCTATGGTATTTGACTATATCTGGGACAAATAATTCAGAAACAGGATTCTTCCAGTGTTTTATGGTAAACTCCAAGACACATCTATAACTTACCCTGCTTGATATATAACAACTCTAATGCGGCATAGGTTTGTACATTCACAACTGCAGTTTAAAACAGTAGGCACTCTGAATTTGTGGAGCATCAAAGTCCTATTGTCAGGGTTTCTGTTGTTATATTATAGGTTTATGAAGCAATTACGGCCCAGAAAGGGTACAGAGGTCCCATGATACTGAATTATAATTTCTTTGGCCACAAGCTAGAAACCTTTCGTTCTGAAGAATTTCCTGGGAATTACAACCTTTTGAAGAATCAACATGTTGGACAAGGCAGCTAATGCTCACTGAATCACAAGACCTGTGATTCTGTGCAGTGTTGATTTTGTCAAAAGTATCCTAGTTCATCAAGATAAATAGAATCAACTGTTGTAAAGTTTTACAGAATTGTAGTTGATTCAAGAGAAGAGGCTGTCAGACAGGTAATTAGGATTTGTATTAAGTGGGAAGGGAAGGAATGACAAGGACAATTCCATTCATATTATTAGCTTAAGACTTAATTGTGTTCTTTGTCCTAATACTTAACAAGGTTACATTTCCTTTCCAGCCAATTCCATATCTTTTTTTTCACGGTAATCATGCTGCAAATTTAAAAATTATTCCTGGGCTTAACAAAACACATTTAAACTGACTTGTTTCCAGTTCCATGTTTTAAATAAAGAAGATATACCAAGTGGATTAACCATGCAAAACTATCTTTGTTAATCTTCTAGGAATAATCAATTTGCACATTTGGGAATGTTGGTTTCAGTCAGATAAACACAGATATATATATATATACACACACACACACACACACACACACACACACATTCTTATTGGAAAGAACTGTGGTATTGCCTTTTTTGAGCCAAAGTATTTTGCCAATTCAGAGATGGAGAATTGGGACACCAGTTTGGGGGGACAATTTTCCGGCCTTGGTAACCTCCAGGGGCATCATAAACTGTCTGCAACCACAAAGCTGAAGGTAGAGGAGTATAAGAAAAACCACAAAATAGCTGGAGATCTACTTTGGTTTGACAGCCGTTATTTCTTGGCATTAGCATCTTCCCTTGTGCCCTGCTTATCTATTTAAAACAGACGGTCAAACTCATTTTCATTGAGGGCCACTCCACCTCAGCCTTCTGATTGCCATCAAAGAGCCGATGAAACCATGGATAAAGAGTCCACTGAGAGCCTTCGGAGCTGTTTAGTTTTTACCCAGTTGGGGCCCCCAGTTGTTATTGAACAACAACTCCCACCACTTTTGATTATTCGCCATGTGGGCTTGGGACAACACTATGAAACACGATTTTTGTTCCTGGGTTATCAATGCCATTTCCTAATTGGTTCTATCATAAAAATATGGGAAAGATTTATTAAATTGCAAAAACTTTGTTTTGGCAGGACATCCTGCAGCACATTTTGCTACAGTTTTTCAATGAATCTCTCATACAGTCAATCAATTCAACCTAGTTTGTGGCAGCCACAAAAACAAAGTTTCTGGAGTAGAACAATTACTTTCATAGCAAGGACTCCACAATTAAACAGGAAATAACACTTTCAAACCAGGAACACAACATTCTTTCAATGTTGTTACATAGTGTAATGGGAATTGCAACCCAACAGCCCTTGTGTCTCTGAGGGTTGAGAAAAGGCTAAAGGACATTTTAAAGCCAGGCATTATATCCATAAGCCTTGTATCTCAATCCAAAACCCATTCTGCTGCCTCAACAGAACAAGCTGCAGCTATCAGATGTTACTGTATGATAACCCATCAGCTCTAGTCATGATGTCTAATGATGAGGAAACCAAGAATGAGAGTCCAGCATCTGGAAGAGGGCCACATAAAATAACATGGGAGACCAGATACACCCCACAGGCCTTGAGCTGAATATATGTGATTTGAAAGATGCACCACTACACCTTGAGGCTTGCAGTAGAAGCAGGTCTGGGAAGTCGGGATGGATCAGAGTGATGCAAACACACCTAGGGACTTTGCATGGCCACACTTTGATACCACTTGCTACTCACACAGTGGGTTCAATCTCTTCCATATCTGCTTGAAAGGGTTTGGGTTGCTGATTATATATGGCAGAGATTCTGAACAGCTATTTGCTAAGCATCATAGTAGACTGGGCA